>NW_028319069.1:0-272500 GCF_062004578.1 Staurois parvus
AGTATGAATTCTGTGGCCCTGAGTAACAATTGTGTGTCTGTGCAAGTAACAATTCTGTGTCTGTGCAAGTAACAATTTTGTGTCTGTGAGAGTAACAATTCTCTGGCACTCAGTAACAATTCTGTCTGTCCCTGAGTAACAATTCTCTGGCACTCAGTAACAATTCTGTCTGTCCCTGAGTATGAATTCTGTGGCCCTGAGTAACAATTCTGTCTCTGTGCGAGTAACAATTCTGTGTCTGTGCAAGTAACAATTTTGTGTCTGTGAGAGTAACAATTCTCTGGCACTCAGTAACAATTCTGTCTGTCCCTGAGTAACAATTCTATGGCACTCAGTAACAATTCTGTCTTCCCTGAGTAACAATTCTCTGGCACTCAGTAACAATTCTGTCTGTCCCTGAGTATGAATTCTGTGGCCCTGAGTAACAATTCTGTCTCTGTGCGAGTAACAATTCTGTGTCTGTGCAAGTAACAATTTTGTGTCTGTGAGAGTAACAATTCTCTGGCACTCAGTAACAATTCTGTCTGTCCCTGAGTAACAATTCTCTGGCACTCAGTAACAATTCTGTCTGTCCCTGAGTATGAATTCTGTGGCCCTGAGTAACAATTCTGTCTCTGTGCGAGTAACAATTCTGTGTCTGTGCAAGTAACAATTTTGTGTCTGTGAGAGTAACAATTCTCTGGCACTCAGTAACAATTCTGTCTGTCCCTGAGTAACAATTCTATGGCACTCAGTAACAATTCTGTCTTCCCTGAGTAACAATTCTCTGGCACTCAGTAACAATTCTGTCTGTCCCTGAGTATGAATTCTGTGGCCCTGAGTAACAATTCTGTCTCTGTGCGAGTAACAATTCTGTGTCTGTGCAAGTAACAATTTTGTGTCTGTGAGAGTAACAATTCTCTGGCACTCAGTAACAATTCTGTCTGTCCCTGAGTAACAATTCTCTGGCACTCAGTAACAATTCTGTCTGTCCCTGAGTATGAATTCTGTGGCCCTGAGTAACAATTGTGTGTCTGTGCAAGTAACAATTCTGTGTCTGTGCAAGTAACAATTTTGTGTCTGTGAGAGTAACAATTCTCTGGCACTCAGTAACAATTCTGTCTGTCCCTGAGTAACAATTCTCTGGCACTCAGTAACAATTCTGTCTGTCCGAGTATGAATTCTGTGGCCCTGAGTAACAATTCTGTCTCTGTGCGAGTAACAATTCTGTGTCTGTGCAAGTAACAATTTTGTGTCTGTGAGAGTAACAATTCTCTGGCACTCAGTAACAATTCTGTCTGTCCCTGAGTAACAATTCTCTGGCACTCAGTAACAATTCTGTCTGTCCCTGAGTAACAATTCTCTGGCACTCAGTAACAATTCTGTCTGTCCCTGAGTATGAATTCTGTGGCCCTGAGTAACAATTGTGTGTCTGTGCAAGTAACAATTCTGTGTCTGTGCAAGTAACAATTTTGTGTCTGTGAGAGTAACAATTCTCTGGCACTCAGTAACAATTCTGTCTGTCCCTGAGTAACAATTCTCTGGCACTCAGTAACAATTCTGTCTGTCCCTGAGTATGAATTCTGTGGCCCTGAGTAACAATTCTGTCTCTGTGCGAGTAACAATTCTGTGTCTGTGCAAGTAACAATTTTGTGTCTGTGAGAGTAACAATTCTCTGGCACTCAGTAACAATTCTGTCTGTCCCTGAGTAACAATTCTCTGGCACTCAGTAACAATTCTGTCTGTCCCTGAGTAACAATTCTCTGGCACTCAGTAACAATTCTGTCTGTCCCTGAGTAACAATTCTCTGGCACTCAGTAACAATTGTGTGTCTGTGCAAGTAACAATTCTGTGTCTGTGCAAGTAACAATTTTGTGTCTGTGAGAGTAACAATTCTCTGGCACTCAGTAACAATTCTGTCTGTCCCTGAGTAACAATTCTCTGGCACTCAGTAACAATTCTGTCTGTCCCTGAGTATGAATTCTGTGGCCCTGAGTAACAATTCTGTCTCTGTGCGAGTAACAATTCTGTGTCTGTGCAAGTAACAATTTTGTGTCTGTGAGAGTAACAATTCTCTGGCACTCAGTAACAATTCTGTCTGTCCCTGAGTAACAATTCTATGGCACTCAGTAACAATTCTGTCTTCCCTGAGTAACAATTCTCTGGCACTCAGTAACAATTCTGTCTGTCCCTGAGTATGAATTCTGTGGCCCTGAGTAACAATTCTGTCTCTGTGCGAGTAACAATTCTGTGTCTGTGCAAGTAACAATTTTGTGTCTGTGAGAGTAACAATTCTCTGGCACTCAGTAACAATTCTGTCTGTCCCTGAGTAACAATTCTCTGGCACTCAGTAACAATTCTGTCTGTCCCTGAGTATGAATTCTGTGGCCCTGAGTAACAATTGTGTGTCTGTGCAAGTAACAATTCTGTGTCTGTGCAAGTAACAATTTTGTGTCTGTGAGAGTAACAATTCTCTGGCACTCAGTAACAATTCTGTCTGTCCCTGAGTAACAATTCTCTGGCACTCAGTAACAATTCTGTCTGTCCCTGAGTAACAATTCTGTCTGTCCCTGAGTATGAATTCTGTGGCCCTGAGTAACAATTGTGTGTCTGTGCAAGTAACAATTCTGTGTCTGTGCAAGTAACAATTTTGTGTCTGTGAGAGTAACAATTCTCTGGCACTCAGTAACAATTCTGTCTGTCCCTGAGTAACAATTCTCTGGCACTCAGTAACAATTCTGTCTGTCCCTGAGTATGAATTCTGTGGCCCTGAGTAACAATTCTGTCTCTGTGCGAGTAACAATTCTGTGTCTGTGCAAGTAACAATTTTGTGTCTGTGAGAGTAACAATTCTCTGGCACTCAGTAACAATTCTGTCTGTCCCTGAGTAAGAATTCTCTGGCACTCAGTAACAATTCTGTCTGTCCCTGAGTAACAATTCTCTGGCACTCAGTAACAATTCTGTCTGTCCCTGAGTAACAATTCTGTCTGTCCCTGAGTATGAATTCTGTGGCCCTGAGTAAGAATTCTCTGGCACTCAGTAACAATTCTGTCTGTCCCTGAGTATGAATTCTGTGGCCCTGAGTAACAATTGTGTGTCTGTGCAAGTAACAATTCTGTGTCTGTGCAAGTAACAATTTTGTGTCTGTGAGAGTAACAATTCTCTGGCACTCAGTAACAATTCTGTCTGTCCCTGAGTAACAATTCTCTGGCACTCAGTAACAATTCTGTCTGTCCCTGAGTAACAATTCTCTGGCACTCAGTAACAATTCTGTCTGTCCCTGAGTAACAATTCTGTCTGTCCCTGAGAATGAATTCTGTGGCCCTGAGTAAGAATTCTCTGGCACTCAGTAACAATTCTGTCTGTCCCTGAGTAACAATTCTCTGGCACTCAGTAACAATTCTGTCTGTCCCTGAGTAAAAATTCTGTGGCCCTAATAACGTTTCTGTGGCCCTAAGTAACAATTCTCTGGCACTGAGTAACAATTCTGTCTGTCCCTGAGTATGAATTCTGTGGCCCTAACTAGCGTTTCTTTGTCCCTAAATAACGATTCTGTGGCCCTCATTAACAAGTCTGTGTCCCTGAGTAATGGTTCTCTGTCCCTAAGTAACTTCTCTCTGTCCCCAATTCTCGTTTCTGTGGCCCTAACTCTGTCCCTGTCCCTAGTACAGAGCGGTCTGCCTCTGTTCAATGACTGCAGGCAAATGAAGATTTCCAAAATGGCCGCTATATATACCTCGACCATTACACAGTGCTGGCTGGCTGGCTGCTGATTGGCTGATGCGATCACATGTCGTTGAGGAATGCATTATGGGGCAGCGCGCCTTGTCTGCGCGCCTTCCCCGACATCCCCGCTCCGTCGCCGCACATGTCAGCCGCCATTTTCGGAAAAATTTCGATTCGCGCGTCCGAATTAGGCTGTTTTTCGGATTCGGCACGAATCGAAATTTTTCCGAAATTCGACTCGAATTCCACTTCGGATACTTCGATTCGCTCATCTCTATTAATAATAACTGTTTGACAAATCAGTCCTGCAAAGTGCAGGCAGATGCAGAGGCAATTCCCACAGCACAATGCTTTCAAGGCAGTTTCCCTTTCTGCCCTTGCCCACCCTGCATACAAATACTTGCAGACTGCAGTTGCATAATAGTCAGCACCCTCTGCAAAGCAACTAGTGATATTACCACACAGAACATTTGTTGTTTCATTTTGTCTGAGCTCAGAGAGGAACAGTAAAACACAATCACTATGCAACACTACTAAGCAGGAAGACAATGTACCATGTGTCTAAGTAAATGAAAAATAGTCATGTTTAACAGGAAGGTGCCTTTAAACTGTTACTAAACCCAGGACCCTGCATTCACTATATCTGGTCTCCCACAGTACACAGAACATGGAAATGCAATTATTTTAGTAAATAAAAACTGCTGAATACTTTTTCTCATCAGCAGTTAGAGCAGTCTTGTGACTTCTATCAGTGTTCAGCAGAGCACTAGTTAAAGCTTATAGGAGGAGTTTCTTTTCTGCTCTATGAGAATGCAGAACCCTGACATTTGTCTGGACAGTGCTGATTGGCCCTGTGCTGATCGCACGCACTCTCCCAAGAAAAAAAACCTCTCTAGCAACACACAACAAACTGAGCATGTGCAGAGTGTCTTCACACGATATGTCTTATCTGGAGATAAGAGGGGGACAATGGAAGAAGGAGAGGACCAGAAAAGTCAGACTCAAACAGCATTTTTACAAAATGCAGAGGATTAACCCCTTGGTTTCCACAGTTAGTATAACAGACTGATTTACTGTTGTGGGTTTAGTAACACTTTAAATAAAGCATTCTGTGTCTTTTAGATTGCCATTAATAGAAAGGATACATTATGTTCTGGACCAGAGAATCCTAAGCCGACAAATCACACAGATGGGAATATAAATGCTTGTTATAATGATGTATCGGTATCAAGGAACCAAGGGCTGAAAATGTTTGAAATCCCAAAGGCTTTGCTATTGACTTATCAAAGCTTATAGTCCAATGATTACAATTTGAAGAATGCTTTGTATTAGCCAAAGCCTCAGGTCCACTTTTCATGACTTGCCTAAATCCTTCCTTTGGTTCACTAATCACTTTCTAGGAAGTAATCCTAACAGCTTAATTGTTCATCTATGGAGAGAATTTATTCAACATAACTGTAGATTTGAGAGCGAGCCAGTCCTGTCTATACCATTGTGCCCATTCAAATCAATATGCATAGTGTATGTACAGTACAGGAACCTACTCTAGCAGATATTGTAGAAGTTGAACTTCAGGCAAACAGCAAGATACTTAGACAAATTACATATATGGAAATAGTTTTACCTGTCAAATGTTTTGAATTTTGGTCCATTAAATGTTCTGCCACTTCACAGCACACTCACCAGATTATAATTAGTTCTTGAAAAAACAAGAACAAAATCCCAAGATGTCCTATTTGGTGCATCACTCTCTGGTGTCTCCCGAATGCTGGCTTCAATTTATTTTATATTATGTTACATTATTGTATGAAAGCTTGTGCCCTCCAGAGTTCCAAAAAGTGGAAGCTACATTACCAGAAGTCCCACTCTAGGTGTATCATCATCCTCCTGAGGAAATCGTGATTTGCTGATGAAATGTATAGGGAAGGACTTCAGGTGATTCTGCTTATTGGAACACACACTAGAGGGCACAGCAGTGTTTCCAGATGTGCACATGAGATTACATACTATATTGTAAGTGTAATATATTTAATAAACATTTTTACAATATGAGAGGCTCTTCCCCGCTTTCTTTCTGGGTATGTCTGGCATCTCTAAATGACAAATGAGGACATAAAGTGAAGCCAGCATTTGGGAGACACCGGAAAGGGATCCACAGACACACAGCATGGCTCGTCCGTAGACACACACAGAATGGCTTGGTTCCACCCATTGCTCTCGGCTCAAAGGAGCCAATGACTCCTGCTGCTGTATCTGAGCCTTTGAGAGGGAAGAGAGAGAACCAGTTCTGCTGCAGGCAGTAACAATATTGGGTTTATACAGAACTCAGGTAAATATTTAGTTAGGTGGCTCAGGGGAACAGCTAGTGGAAGGCTTTTTTTACCTTAATGTAGGTAATGCATTAAGGTAAAAAAAACCTTTTGATTTTAGAACCACTTTAATGTATCTCCTAGGCTGACACTAGCACTAGTGTTCCCCCTAAAAATCCATTATTACTTTGTGAATGCCAACAATATTACTACAGACCAGTGTCAGTCCCTATACTAGGAGCTATCCTACACTAGGAATAACTGATTAAAAGGGCTTTGCCTGTCTTCCATTGCCTTTCCTTTATATGCGCTATTTGTTTTTTATAACCACGTGGATATATAACAACATATTAAATGAGTTCCTTTGTAACCACAATGGAATGCAAGAGTCACGGTGCTGCTTTCGAAAACTGACATCACACAAGAGTAGCACGATTATTGCCCAGTGATTTCAGCTCCTAATAGGACTGCCAGAGATTTAGTCTGTATATTTGATGTCTGGCAACTGTGCAAAACCCTATAAACAAACCAAAGGCGAGCAATGCTGTAGAAGACCGTGGACTGGATCCTGCAATGTCACCCTCGCCACCTGTTTTGCCTTACGCCCCATAAAACTGTCTCTGTTATAATTTCTAGCATAGCTCGGGTCAAAAAGCACTTTAAAACAGCAAACCAAATATTGTGCAGTAAGATAAAGACAATTCTGTTTGCTTGAATGCTTGTATCGCTAGTCATAATTGTATAAAGACATTCCATTTGTGATTCATTTAATCGCTAAATCTCCCTTTCTTCGTCTTTAATCTAAGGGTTTTGAAAACATCTACGACGCGTTGTGTACAGAATGTTAATCCACGAATATGTATACAAAAGTGAAGTGAAACTTCTGAATCATACATAAATAAACAGTACAAGTTAGATTTAGATATTGTAAAAGGAAGATTACTGGGTTGGGTGAAAGTGCAAGGATGCTGTTGAGTCAGTAAAATCTATATTAAGTGTATGTAAAAGCATAAAAACCCACAAAAAAACAAAAAATAACTTATGTAGTACATTTCTGCAATACATGCATACATCCTCAAATTTTTTTCTCTTTGCAAATGCTCCAAGTACAGAGAAGTGCCTCTCGATCTGCCGGAAATCCAGTAAGCTTTTAACTTCCTGTAATGAGTTGACAACACTGTCTCTGCAGCACTGAAATCCCAAGCAGTGTTGTCAGCTCTGTGTAGTTCTCCTTGGTGGACTACAAAAAATGAAGACAGGAAGGTGTGTATTGTAGTCCTGCTAAGGTTGGACTATTTCTGTCATCAGACCTATATAATATACTCAAGTGCTCTCTGAAGAACCTTCTCTGAAGGGAAACTCATCTTGTTCCCTAATTCTCTTTTCTCACCTCTCCTCTAAAGAAACATATTTGATCTGTGATAAACACATCCCACAATCACTCACCTATACTTACATCTGAGGTTGCTTCTGAATCACTTACTCAGTGCAGGCCTTTTTTGTCATTCTTAAAACCTAATATGAGTAATATAAGTGAATTGGTATACCCAAGTGGGAATTCAACTTGGAGCCTTTCCCAGTATACGTTCACCCTTCTTTGGGCCTACACCTATGCAAATATTGACTTTCAGAAAGTCAGTATTTGTTTAGGAACAACTGCAGGCTTTAGCAGGAATGTACATTTGACTTTACACCCAGGGCAGGTACAGTCTGGCACCTTATGGTTTCTAATACTCACCCCTAAGCATTTTTAAAATGTTTTGATACAGGTTTACTATAAGTTTGATTGAGAGTGTTGTTCTTAGAAACTCAGCAGAAGGAAGATGAAGCTGAAGTGAGCAAACTGGAGTGTTTGACTGAGCAAAGCAATTTATTAGCATTAGCGGTCAACACCATTGTAGGTAGGACACAGAAAAGCTTACTCTTACTTAGAGCCAGCTAAGAGTGGAGGGAACTCAAGGAATTAAAGATAATGTATGTCTGTCCCCTGGGTTCCAAGGCCCTTTTGGAACGGATGGTTCTCTTTAATTCACACGGTATGCTTGGACAACAGATTCTGACTGCCTTAGGATGGGAATAAGAGGGAGGTGTGAAGTATGAATTTGAGGCTGTATCTCTGGTAAAGATTGTCCGGTGATCCAGTTTTATATTATGTCTACTGGAGGATAACTTGGTATGCTATTTTAGGGCATGCTGCAAGCAGAAAACTGTATTGTTTGTTAAAGAAACTTCAGTAAAGGTTGAAAAAAAAAGATAGTCCAGTGACGGCCTGTCCAGATAAGCAGTTGTAGTATGTTTAACAAGCCAGGTAGAACTGCCTCATAGGAAACATATGATAGTAGTAGCACATGATAGTAGTACGTGACCCAACTAAGCTTGGGAAAGTTTACTTTCAGCTACAGAGCTACTTAAAAGCTGGCTATGAGACTAAAGTGAACAGCATAAATTATATCTGAATTCCACATATGTCTCAAGAACAATTGGCTGAAGATCACTGATCTTGGACAACAGATTATGACTGCCTTAGGACCAATTTAAAGTATAAAAAACAAACAAAAAATGGTAGAAAAATGTTATTAAATATACAGTATATACCTTAACTCTGTCTTTGTTGATGTGATCTTGCTTATCATTTTCCAGCAAGATGCCAGGGAATGCTGAATATACTATATCTCTTGGCTCCTGCATTGTGATGAGGTGTCATTCTTGAAATGTTGTGTACTTTCCCCAGGATTGAGCTGAAAGGATGGTGACATCACCCCACACAGTGCAGAAACTGGGGGAAAGGTAGGTATGTGTATTCATTTTATTTCCCTATTGATCTTTTTTTTTACACCAGTCATTTTTGATTCATGACAAGCCTTGCATTTTACTGCAAGGTCTGCTTTAAAGCAATTTACAGCCTTCAAAACTGCCCTTAAGTGTACCAAAAATCTATTTCTCAGTATGTTTGACATCCTATCTCACTGTATACACTTTCCTCAAGCAAATATTTTTTGCGAAGCTGTTGTCTTACCTAAAGATCCTTCCATTAACAACTCATCCTGTTGCAGACTGACAACACTAAGCTAATGGCTGCCATGTGTGCTCTTGCAGTCGGCTGTTGGACAGGTCTCTCATGTATGAGCAGCTCAAGAACCATCTGAAGAAGCTTGCATGGCAGGCTGCCAGTACTAATAGTAATTGCAAGGCAGTGGCTTAGCTTTATCAGCCTGAAACTGCAAATGCAGTTACTGGCAGGATTTCCACCAAAAAAACCTTTAAAACAGATTCACAAAAACAATTACTTAAAACATAAATAGCAAATATATACTATAAAAATAGAAGGATTTACTTCACTGTAATTCATGTTTCCTATTGTCTCCAATGAATTTGCCAAATTTGCAAATTTCACTGAAATGCAAAGATTTTTGCCCAAATTGAAAACTCTTAATTTCACTCTTCACTTTTCCACTGGTATATTTCTTAATATGTGAAGTTTTAAGATTATGTTAATGGATGATAGCCTTACTGTTGTTTTCTGTTTTGATACACAAGCTAAAAGAATATTGTACAGTTTTAGGGTACTCACGGTATTGCAATCTCAAACAAGTTGTTCTGTATCAGTTGTTTCCCCAACATGATGATACTGAGCTGAATGCAAAGCTCCATCAGACATCCTCCTGGAGCACACTACAAGCAAAAACAAATCATGAAATTAAATGGGTATCATTCTTTACTTGTCTATGCTTCCATTAAGTTTAGTGACAGCATGAGGTGGTTTTGCCTGGAGAGGGGCCAGTAAGTTCAACTCAAATAGAATATTTGGAGTACCTACTACTAAAAGTGGGCAGAGATGAGTGATGAGGTCCAGCAGATTTGGCACTTCACTAAATTTGTAACATCACTCAGTATCTGCATGCAAAATGTGATTCTTTCCATTAATGGGGCTAATGAAAGTCATTTGAGCAGTGTTTAAATCTGAAATTAGGCAGGTAAACAGACAGATAAAATACCAACCAAAGAAACTGTATTTCTGTCCATCCATCCGCTGGGATTTCCCCAGTCTCCTCACACAGGAGATCTAGGGGGATCTCACCACTTATTGTACATATAGGAAACATAGTGGTGTCCTATCTGCACCTATAGCCTTCTGATTGGACAGTGAAAGAGTAGTAGCAGAATGATGAGAACGTCACTCTGCACACTATGCTTTCTACTCCTATCAATATAATCCTTGTCAACACATTTGCATGCAGGACATCTGATTTGATCCAGTTCTGGACATCCCTTTCTCAGTCTCTGTGCTGCAAGATGCTGAGAGCAATTCAAATTCAGGTATAAAAGCTATAAACTGGTAATTATATATACTTTTGTGTATTTTATATCTGCCTGGAGTTCAACTCTAAATGTAAGATATGCATTAGCTGTGTAACTTACCTCTTCCACTCTGTAATCATTGAAAATGTAGTTGTAGCTGCCAGGTCTTCCAACAAACCTAGTTAAAAAGGGGATAAAATGTTGTTAGACAAATGCTGTTAAATATTGCTGAGTTTCCCAGTTTATAGGATTTTTCAGTTACTAAGGATTCTACGGCTATTTTGGAAAGGATGGTATTAATAACTTGACTTACATACAGTCCAAATTAGTAGTCAGTTCTGCTGTCCCTGAACAGAATACCCATTTTGTTTATGGAACAGTGCAGGGTGTTGATGCAGTTCACCATTTCTAGGTCCATACACCACAGTAAACTGCTAGCTGGGTAAGGTGACCATTGAGGGTTCTAGAAGTACTAAGCATGAATGGCCAAACTGTCTACAAAGCTATGTCCTCCAGCTGCAAGATGTCTTGTGTGGCTATGGCATCAGTTTTTGTGTGTTTTACTAAAGCTAGCCAGTTGACAAGACACAAGATAGGTGACCTGGGGTGGGAGGACAAGAAGAATCATATCCTAGAGTAAGTAAGTACCAGATGGATAAGCAGATCCAGCATATCTGGGATGTTACTAAATTATCAACTTATTATAAATGTGAGCATTTTTTTGTAGTATACTATTGTGCTTCAGCAAGAGTTAAAGTACCCTGCACAATACAGGGAGCAGCGGTCTGGGTCTCCATCGGTCTGACATGTTCCCTACCCAGTGCTCCAGTCAAAAGTGCTCATAATCTCTGAGGAGCTCTGTGCTCAGTAGTGGTCCAGATCTCCAGCATGATGCCAGCTGTGCTGCAGCACAATAGTATGGTAAAAAAATGAAAAAGCACTTGTTACTTGTTTCACTAGCCTGTAAGTCCTGCTTATATTCCTATGAATAATCCACTTGATGCTATTTTTGTTGCCTATATTCTCTAAAAGTTAATTTTGATATCACTTTTACTGCCTCGTGATGTTTGGAGACTCATTAAAAAGCTAAACTTTCTGCCTCTTGAACCCAGGTGGAAATATGCAGCCTGTTTTTCTTTGTTGGGATACTGGACACTGGGGAAGACCAGCTAGGGGGCAAACATCTATGGCAGTCCCTCCATCAAAATGCACTCCATCAAATTAAAATTCAAACCAAAAAGTACCATAGCCCATAACTCAATTTAAAGAAAATACATTAAGCAACAATATATTTTAATAAACAGTAGTGTGGGTTTTGAGCCTTATTAACAATGGTGAGTATTGAAACTGACAGCTGCAAATCCTTAGAACCTGCAGTGGGAAAGGTAGAAAACCATGTGATTCATTCCAGTTACCAGCAGGGGGATGGAACAGAAAATTAATTCAACCCAGGAAAACTAGTCCCTGCAGGGTCATATATCATCACTAGACCACTTCTACTACAATACTTCACATTAATGGATGACCATTGACAATGTAGAACTATAAAATGTGCTGTTTTCCCAGCCTTGTGCTTCTTCTGTCCTATATGAGCCCAATCCATTTCTTAACCAGATCTATGAATTAGATATATCAATTTTATTTTGTGTAGGAATGTTTAATACAGTACCAAATGTGACCATCAAAAAAACCCCAAATAAAACAATGGAACTAGTCAGTAAAAACTATACAAGTGCTGGAAACAGTATTAACGGTGGAGAAAACACAATAAAAGGTAATGTTGCTTGCAACAAACATACTGGCTGGCTTTCCTAAAGGCAAATAGATTGTGAACTTTGCAAGTGCAGTTGCACTCTTTTTTTTAGTAAATGTAAATATGGCAAAGCTTCACTTTGTAAAGAATACCCAATCAAGTGCAAGGAAAATAAAAAAAGCACTTTTGCTTGCACAATTGGATGATGGAAATCAATAGAGCTTTACCCCATTTACTAAGCTTTGGGGAAAATTAGTGTGACTGCTCTTTACAAGTGCACAGTCTATTTTGCATTTAGTAAATCAACCGCACTGTATAGTCTATATTATTCACTTGCCGCCCGCCCGCAGTACTTGCACAGCAGACAGGTGGCATGTACAGACAAAGCAACGTACCAGTACATCACTCTGACTGTATTAACACAGGAAAGGGGGGGGGGCGCTGCTCGCCTGCTTGGGTGCACAGTGCTCTCCCCTGACCGGTGTGTCACCGATCACATGATCACAATGCTAGCAAAGCTGTTATGAATCAATCTGATTCATAACAGCTTTGCTTCTCTTCCTAGGGAACTGTGACTGGCCCACAGCTCCCCCATGATACATGAGCCAATCAAAGCACCCTGTACCATGCGATTAGATGTAGCCAATCACTAGTATTTTGAACTGTCATTAACTTAACCCATTCATGAGAGTTCAAAGCGAGCATTGTATTGCACGAGCAATAATCTTTATTGCTCCTGTAAAGCAAAGTGTAAAAAAAAAAATTCATCACCCTCGCATAGTAGTACAATGTTACTATGGTAACATTGAGCTACTCTGATGAAAGTATTTTTCCCCCCCTCCCGCCACCTTTCACGGCTTTCTTGGGCTCTCTCATTCCACCGGGGAACCTGAGAATGCAGCCAGCACTTTCACCGGCTGACTATAGAGCTGATCCAAGAAAGGAATGGCGCCAATCATCTTTATGGTCAAAGAAACCGGTAGCAACCAGCATTTCATCGTTTTGGTCTTGCCAGATATAAACAGCGCCATTTTTAAATAGGGAAAGCATCTGATCACACCAGAGAGGGCAGAGGAGAGATCTAGAGTCTAATAGATCCCAGATTTCTCAGAAAAGAGTACCTGTCACTAACTATTGCAATCACATTGGATATTTGCATACATATTACATTTCCCGTGACAACAATAAAAGTGATACAAAAATAAATAGTAGGGACAGTGTAAAAATAAAAAAAGCAAAATAAATCATTTAGAAAAACCCTTAACCCCTACACTAGCATAACCCCCCCCTCCCCCTCCCATGCTTGGCGAATGCCAGCGTCTGTTCCATGTTGGTATGACAAAGATTGCACCGCGCATGTGAGGTATAACCCCGAATGTCAGATTGAGAGCAGTAATTCTAGCACTAGACCTCATGTGTAAAGTGGTAACCTGTAAAGGCTTTCAAAGTTTCGCCTATGGATATTTAGATTGTACGTTTGTCAGTGTTGCACAGGCGTGCACATATTTGGTATCTATTTACTTGGTGTAACATCATCTTTTATACCTTATCAAACAATATGGCAATATATTCTGTTTTTGTGCATTAAAATTCAAAAAAGTGTAGTTTTGCCAAAACATTTCCGTGTGAAAAAAATTGCTGCAGAAATACTGTGTGACATAAAAAAATTGCAACACTCACTGTTTTATTCTCTAGGGCCTCTGCTTTAAAAATATATATATTATGTTTGGGGGGTTCAAAGTAAATTTTCTTTTTTTTGTAAACAAAAAGTGTCAGAAAAGGCTTGGTCTTCAAGTAGCTAGAAGAGTGGGTGATGTGTTGCATAAGCTTTCAATGTTGGCCCTGAAATGGTGGGTAGATCTCAATAACATGTGCATTTCTTTACAGTTCATTTGGAAAGATAGATTAGATTTGTATTTAGCTGTTTGGTTGGATTTGCACTTTAAAAAATACTGAAATGGATAATTACCTTCCTTTGAAAAAGGCAACATAGAAAATTGAGGCATAGGAGTTTACAAACTTCAGGAGAAATGCTTTGAGAATTAACCGTTCTTCAAAGGTTTTTTCTGTTTTTGGTATCTCTGGCAAAAGCACAGAAATGATTTTTGTTAGTGAAAAGCCTGGACATATTGCAACAAAGCTGAAGTAAAACAACAGTATACAGTAAAATGCCACTTTACCTTACCTGTATACCATCCACTACCAATGCTTCCTACATTTCCTGCACTACCAAGCCACTCAAGTTGGACAAATGGGGTGGTGGATAGCGGAGGCACACAAAAAATGAAAACTGCATTGGTAACTAAGGACCACTTTAAATGATGTCCTTAATTCTTCTGCTCAATAGAGCTAAAACCCATATGCACACTGTTTTTCTTCTAAGACAATGATTTAACCAGTTTAAAAAATGCAATACACTAACTCACAGTTATTGCCACTGGTTGTAACTTTTACCCAGAGTATAAGGATATACTTGCTAGAAATCAGAAATGTTGATTGGTATGAAGGTATACATTCATATACAACATATCCACTCCAGATACTATTTTACAGTTAATGCCACTTATATAGTATCATTTCAATATTCATCTTAGATTGCCACAAACATAAGTTGACCATCTTTTTTTATTGTGATTGGTGAATTGACCATATTAGACAAGCAAATAGGTCAATGCATTAAAGTGACTTGTCACCAACTTAAAAAAACAGCTAAATGCACAGAAAAAATAAATATTTAACCTCTTCACGCTGACAGTATGCAAATATTCGACATTTCGGTGGCTGGGCCTTAACGCCGAGCGGCCACATATTTGCATACCATATGTAAAGAAACATGTGCTGTGAGCGTGTGCCCAGCACATGTGTCGGCGTCCCACGGAAAGGTCCCAATCTCTCCTTGTGATCAGGACCTTTCCAATCATGTGACTGCCGTGACAGCCAATCATGGTAGTCACATGACCCTAAACCCCGCCCCGCCTCCCGGCATCAGAAACCCCTTAAGGGGCCAGGAAGTGGAAACGTGAAGGGGTTAAATACTTACTTGCAGTGTTTTTCCTTTCCATAAATATTTTTTTATTAACTCGCAATGTACCTTTGAACCTGCTAGTCTAGTCGATTCCCTAGCACTTCTTCCTTACTCCTGCCATGTCATCAGTGCCGGAAAAAGCTCATCCAGTGCTCAGAGCAAAGATGACAAACTGTGCACACCTTCCCCATCCAATATGTGAGGAAGAGGAGGAAGGGGACGAGAAGTATTGGGTCAGAGATCTTCTGTCAGTAACATTGGGCTGCCCAACCCCATTTACTTCTCCAGAAGCACAGGACCCAAGAAAGTCTAGACAGCTTACCTAATCGCCGCTGTCATCTGTATACATTGAATCTGGCAGAGGACAGTTTCCACTACTTGCTTTCTTCTGCTGTGCACTGCAATAGTTGTCATCAGACTGATCAGCAGAGGAAAAATTAATCTGTTGGTTTCTGTGTTTACAAATGACAGCAGCAATAGGGTGAACTGTAAGGTTTTGTGCTGGTTCTGTGCTGACGGGGTCTGTGTGGGTACTGGCAGCACATGCCCCCCCATCATCCCCACATGTGCCCAAAGCAACTGTACCTTCTCCACCCCCGTCCCCCACCTCCCTTGCCCCTGCTATGTATGTCATAGCTCTCTCCTCTTCTGGGAGTGTATAATTACTCTGTGCTGGCCCAGCTTCCCCCTACCTCTCTACATAAACTTTGTTTGTAGCAGCTAGTAGAGGATTGCTACAAAGTGTCCCTTAAGTGACAGTTCTGCATCTACTGGGACTGCTGACATCACCTCCAAGCAACAGTCTCCGCACTTCTGAATGTCTACACAAGGGAGGATATTACAGGTAAACAACATGGCTGAACTACATTCACAGCACATGTAATCTTATGGGAAGTTTGTTTTTAAAATGAATGATCTGGTGATAGGGTATTTTTAAACAGACACGTACAATACATACTATGATTTTTGGGTACCTGTGGACATCTTGATCATTACCTGGCCTAACTATAACAAGATCGATCATGTAACAATCTGCCAGATGACTAGACCACCCAATTGCCCAGAAATGCTTTGCAATCCAGTCTGTGGACATGTAAAGAACAAAAATATGTGATTGTCTGTTTCCCCTGCAACCCTCAATAGATGGAATATGAGAACAGAGGAACATTATACAGTGTGTTGATTTGTATGAGCATGCCGCTCAGCTATTTGCAAGCAATGCCACAAATGCTTGGATTCCTTCCTCATCAATTTAGTAAGCTGTGTTAATAATAAATTTGTTCTTTGTTTCCAGTTAAGGTTAACCTCAGCTGAGTAGTATGCCATGAAAGCAAGGAAAAGCTATTGTATTAGCTGCACCAATTTAATGCCTATTAAACAAGTACCTGTCACGCTAGTAATAGTTGGTCACATTCAACTGAACTTTACAACATGCTTGGAGTTCACTAGCATTGGGCCAACCATGGGTACTGTGTGGAAAGTTAGAGACTTTGCCCCTCATAGGCAATCTATGGGTGACCCAGTCTGGCCTGACCAGAATCCAGGACCTCTATTCAGCCCACTGTGCCTGCCAGCTTTAGTCCCATTCCTGTACCTGAGCACAAACCCATGTCCAACAGTATTTCCCTGTTGGAATAGAAAAGAGTCCACACTATGGTCCTCTGAAAGGATATTTAATTATCTGATGAATTAGGGTGAGTATGTTCTGCTGTAAAGGATAGTGGCCACACAATGCTTAAACCAAATAATAACAGTTTATACCCTTTCAGACACAGAGGTAACAAGAGATGAGACCTGCATACTAGCAGTGGGTTATATGATGTCCTGGTATTCCCACAGATGGGAGTGCAATTGAAGTGGGAAATGTCCATAAGTTCCTGACTACATTCTGGCTCTGGACAGGTTCAATACAGGGAATAGAAAAAATACTTTGTTCCCAGACCAGTGACTGCAGACATGCCCTTCTACCCTGCCAAATCCTTATAAGTTGTAGCCCTCTTGTCCTGAACAGGGGTTACTATCTAAATTTAGTTTTTGGTCGGCAGTAGTGATGGCAGGGTATATCTTGTTACCAATTAAGCACTGTATTGATGTGGGAAGTCACGGAGCATATACCATTTTAAGGCCTATATATTTTTCATAACATGTGAGTGCAATATGTACTCTGGTTTCATTTAATAAAGAAGTGTTGCAGTATTACACTATTAGTGCCCCCCTTGTTTTTGCATCTCTTCTGCCTGCTTGAGTTTTGTTGGAAAGAATTGAGCAAGTACTCCCATTTTGAATCCTGGTTATTCCTGTGAGCACACTTAACCAGTAAAAGCCTTGTTGACTCTTAAACCCTACAAGCTAAAAGTGCATCAAATCTGGATTGTTGGAAAGGATTGAGCAAGTACTCCCATTCTGAATCCTGGTTATTCCTGGGAACACACTTCACCAGTAAAAGCCTTGTTGACTCTTAAGCCCTACAAGCTAAGAGTCCATCAAATCTGGTGAGTGTGGATTGTATTGGAAGGTGATCACAGAGCACTGTGTGGTGATATCATTTAAAGAACACTATTTGTTTTGGCACAGATTTTTTTTGATTGGAGTACTTGATCACGGTTTCTTTGGGACAATGGACTTTATCACTTTTTAAAATCATTTGTATATATTTCATTTTTGCGCTGTGTTATTGATTATATTCATAAAATTTTATCTACCCACATCTCTGGATCTACTGATAATCCTGATGTGTGGCTTTCGCCCCCCAAAGCTGCTTTTATTTCCTATCCCTTTACTCTCTTGTCATGCCATGTGCCAGGGAATTGTGCGGTTATATGTGGGTGGGTTGAGAGTCCTCGGGCCTGCATAAGCTTAAGTTGTGAGTGGACAGGCCTTACACAAAGAAGCTTCTCCTTCATAGGCAAGGCATACAGTCACTTTAATGAGTCCCTGTATCCAAACCATTGATTTCAATAAACATCTACCCTTTAGATATGTGCATTTAAGATATTTTATGCATTTTATTTACCTGTAACGGCCTCCCTTTTGTAGACATCCAAAAGTGCTGAGACTGGGCACTGCCATCTTTCATTAATAGTGGACTCAAATGCATGCAGATCTACAAATACTTCAATCCAAACTCTTTTTTTCTGTGTTCTATGTTTTCATAGTAATTGCTTATTGCTGTTAACTAACTAAATATACTATTAAAGAAGAACTTAGCGCTTATCTGAAATACTTATGAGCAGAAAGGATTATTATTGCAGAAAAAAACATACTATGGCTCTTCTGCAATAAAGGCTACTTACCTTCCTCCTTGAAAGAAGCTTTAGAATGCATACTGAATTGTGCATACGCAGCTTCAATGTACAGTTTTGGCACACCTCAGTGCCAGGATATATGATCTCCCATGCACATGAATCGGAGTCACAAACCAGTCTTTCTAATTAAGTGATCCAAATACCCCCAAACCCTAAAGAAGCAAAGGGAGAAAATGTTGGTGGCCACAAGGGTGCTGGTGGATGCTGCATCACTCAAGCGGAGGTAAGTATTATAGGGTTTAGTTTGATGATCCTGCTAGAAATTCAGTGAGTTCTTAACATCCTGTGCAAATCTCAAGTCTTATCAGCCCTGCCCAGTTTGGTTGTGTAAACTACAAAACACCTCCATGTCTCCAACATGGGATTGGGGTTGTCCCTGGGTGACAACACTTCTCTGTAGATACAGTACAAAGAGCAAGTGTTGTTACTCTAGAACAGGAAATGTGTTAGTGGTAAGATCACCAAATTACAATAAAGGAAACAGATCTACTGTAAGAATTAGTAAGGTTCAATATAATCCACATACATAACATTGAATCTTCCAAATTACTAAAAATCATAAATTTACTAATTACTAGAAACTATATTAGAAGAAGTCAAGCACAGAGTTTACATTCTTTAGCTTTTTCCTTCAGAGAATTACATTTGCTATACACTGCAGATACTCCTTAATGACAGCTGAGTAATCCACTTACCTATTTCTGTAAGCCATTTTGCGACTGACCCATAAATTTCATCTAATATAAGAATTACAACTAAGTTAATGATAACGGCAGTTGCTGTCACAGTCACACGAACGTTTGCTCTTGTGCTTTCATTTGTGCTTAATGCCAAGGCTGCTGAAATTGTGATACGGTATATGATGACTCCAAACACTGCTGAAAATGTTAGCGCAATCTGCAAATGCAAGAAATACAGTCAGCTTGAGATAAAAAATGTTTTATTTTCTAGTTGTTGTGTATAGTACCAGTCTATTAGGAATTAATCTCTTCTCCATCATACTAACCCACATGGAAGAAAAATATATTTGAAATATATTTTAAAAATATTCTTCCCAAGTATATTGACATGTATTTGAAATGCTACAATTTTTTCGAACTGCAGAATTGAAAACTGTTGAATAAAACTTTAGCTAGTAGGTAGCTTGCCACCTACCTTTTAACTGACATGTAACTGAGTTGGGACTGGCTTCCTGATCATGCAGTCACCATGACTGGCTATCAGAGCGATCACTTGATGAGCCTCTCCCAAGCTCCCAACTATAAACAATGACTGGAAACTCTGGGTGACAGCTTGTTGTTGTAAAGGATGAAGGTTTCTGTACCTTCATGCATTCTATGCCAGGAGTTTGGGGGGGGACTCAAGAAAAAGATGGTCAGGGATGCTCTGTGCAAAACCACTGCACAGAGCAAGTAAGTATGATGTGTTTGTTATTAAAAAAACAAAGCAAAGATTTTACATCACTTTAAGGAGAGATGTTGCTTTAGCTGGGGTGAAAACTTAAAGCAAAAAAAAAACTCTTCAAAGCAAGGGGAAATTTTTCTTCCCCTTCCGATTTCCTCTCTAAGACTCTTATGAACAGGTTTCTCCATTGGAATATTTCCTCCTATATCCTGCTCTGGTGACAACTGTCTGAGAGGGGATTCCCCATCACTTTCTGCCCATGTGGTCACATAGAGAGGGGAAAACTATCCAGGAAGAACAGAGACAGCTATAAAAACCTGACAGGGGTTTATCACCTTTCCACTCTATCCAGAACTATAGAAAAAAAAGCATTGACTTTAGATAGTCTTTCATTATGCCTTGAAAATCCATGTCATTGCTCACATCACATTTGTTTATTTTAACAGGGAAGTTACACTTTTATGTATCAGCACAGTATGAAAATTAAAAAAAAAAAAAAAAAAAAAAAGAAAAAACACAAACACATGGCACATCACAAAATAAACTGTGTTAAGTTGGAATATTAAAATGTCATAATAATTCACCTACCATAAATAAAATAGCTCCAAAATTAACCAAATAGGCGGGAATGCGGTCCTTCCATGTCAATTTGTCTTTTTTCTAAAATATACAGAAACAAAACATTATATTAGAAAGATCTGACCAAAAATAATACTTACAAGAAAAGAACATGTAAATTCTATTTTCCTGATGGGTGACAACAGCAGAACATGCCTGTGTAATGTGTATTAGCACGAGCAAATTGAAGTCTACACTGAGAAAGTGTGTGACAGGGTGACAACGCAGGAGAACAATAGAGAGCCAGGGACAGAGCGTTGTCACAGAAAGTACCTGCATAAGGACCTTCATAACGATTTTCAAGTATTATCTTAACGAAAACTGCAGTTAAAAAATACATTTTTTTTTGTTTTTTTTTACTTTACATTAACATGTTAAGCCCTATTTGAGATTTTAGTGATTGGGCACATCAGGGGTTCTAACATGCCCAACACAACAAACACTTTACTCCTGCGCTAGGAAAGGACTCAGTAGACCCAATAGGAATGTTCTGGAATTTTCTGGAATATGCACTGCTTGCTGCCCTCAACAGACCGAGGTGGTCCGAATACACTGGATACAAATGGAGAAACAGAAAAAGGGCGCACCGACCTAGTGCATTATCGTTTAAAATAATTTATTAAAGAAACAAAAATAGGTATCATACTCACAATGGACATAATAACACAGGCATGTCAAACTGAACAAATTGCCACCAAACCATATGGTAAAAGAATACAGGAAGATTTTAATCTTTCACAATCTGACCATATTAACTAACATGTATCAGGTGCAACAACACTCCATCCTCCATTATTCTAAGCCCTGGAGATGGGGAATGTGGTTGCCCTCAAAATGAATTGGATGTATTCATATGGTCTATTGTGAACAATTAAAATCTTCTTAGACTCTTTCGCCTTAGATTTGGTGCCTAATTTTGTTTATTTACAACTTTAAAAAGATTCAGAGACAGGTTTTCCAAAAACCTTTCTTTTCATATGCATCCTGATATTTTTCAGTTAGCCAATCAAGAGCATCACTAAAGTTCCAACTTTTTTTAGATTTTACAGGAAAACATTGGATATGTTAGGACAGAACACCTTAGATGGTAGATTATGCAGTAGTGGTCAGTTTATTAGATATAGGAACTTCAGGCACAACCCTAGACCTATAAACCGCTACAGAAGACTCTCAGAGATTGTGAATGTACTAAAGGAAATAGTAGGAGACCGGATATATATGCTACAGGAGATGGTCAAAGATTACAGGCATGCTATAGGAGATGGTTAAATGCGGTAGACATGCTACAGGAGATGGTCAGAGGCTGTGAACATGCTACAAAAGTAGCTCAGAGATTGTGGACTAACTACAGAAAAACATCAGAGTCAACAAACATTCTACAGGAGGTAGCCAGAGACTGTAGACATGCTACGGGAGGCTATCAGAGACAGCAGACAAGATACAGAAGGGGGTCAGAGACTGCCAACATGCTACAAGAGACTAAAACTTACAGTGACCATGCTACAGGAGGTGGTCAAAGACTGTGGACATACTACAGGAGCCTATCAGAGACATTAAACATGCTATGGGAGACTGAAACAAATAGTGAATATGCTACAGGAAGTGGTCAGAGACTGTCAACATGTTACAAGAGGTGGTCAAAGACTGTGGACATGCTACAGGAGACTATGAAAGACTGCAAACATGCTATGGAGACTATCAGAGACAGCAAACCTGCTATAGGAGGTGGTTAGAGATTGTGGACATGCTACAGGAGACTATTACAGATAACAAACATACTACAGGAGGTGGTCAAATACTGTCAACATGCTACAGGAGGCGGTCAGATACTGCTGAAGTGTTGCATGAGACTGTTACAGATCATTTTGCAGCCCCTTTACAAATGAATGCTCCCACATTTGTTTTCTCTATAGCCCCCTTATAAAATTTGTGTCACCACATTTAATACTCCAAATAGATATGTTATAGAAGATAGTACAGTATACAAGGAAGGTGCACACTTTCCCAGGGGATTGCTTTGTTATAACACCTTCCCTTAAGATGATTGACGTAACAATTCAACATATAACTGCACCTACTGTATGTAATAGTGATCACTCCAACTTCCCAACCATCCACTAAATTATCCCCCCACACTAAATTATCAAAGATCCCTATGTCTCTGATTTAACCAGACACACTGCTCATTCAGATTCTCAAGCACTAAGTGTGGATTCACACATGTGTGG
Organism: Staurois parvus; assembly: GCF_062004578.1. NCBI lineage: Eukaryota > Metazoa > Chordata > Amphibia > Anura > Ranidae > Staurois > Staurois parvus. Next base: position 22,647 of record NW_028319069.1, read on the forward strand.
TGTGAATTGAAGCTCTGCTTTCACAGCTTACTGACACAACAGTTGTTCTGTGGTTCAGGTCAGGTTTACATCAGGATTAAGAGAGAAAACCAGCCTGAAATCATTCAAAAGTAGTTCCGATAGAAGTCAATGATTCTGTTTTCTGTATCTGAACTGGACTGCACTGCTTAAAAATCAGACAGGACTCTTTTTCAATCCGCAGTGAATCCGCACTGCCAGTACAGAGGACATATGTGAACAGGCACCATAGAAAGCAATGATATTTCTCATATGCTGAGAAATATACGCATATATGTGAACCGGCTCTAAGTCTATTGTGTGTATATGGTCTTTTTGGTCACTTTATGCACCTGACATTTTCCCCTAATAAGCAAACCTACATAGTTGCAGTTATGTGTTTGGTTGTAAAGGAAACAAACCTAACCTTTGAACTGACAAAAGCCAGCGCAATTACTGTATTTTCTTTAGTAGTCTAAGCCCGGGTTCACACTGATGCGGTGCAGAACAAAATGCTTGACACACTTAAACGTGTTTACAAAAACACAACTTTAGGTGCGTTTTTGACCTTGCTTTCCTACTGCCTGGAGAAAGGTGTTCAAGTGAGTGTGCATGAGGTCTAAGTGAAGGTTAATGCCCTCTTAGACAATTATCATCAGAACCGGTGCTCCCATTAAGAAAGTCCTATGGAAAGGAGAAGCAGCACAGTCAGCTCAGATACTATCAGAAAGCATGCTGATAGGGGGATTATACAGAGTAACAGAGCAATGAACAAATTACTATGCTGTTTCTCTTTAACAAGCTTAGGCTAGACTCAGATCTTTGCATGTCAGGAATGCACGTAAAATCACATGCTTCCTTGACATACAGAGAAAAGTGTTGAACTTTAGCAGATGTGCAGCGGTGCCATTAATTCTTAATAGCACCCCCACACATCTGCAAATACTAATTGTTGATGGCACCTCCACACATCTGCAAACACTAATTGTTGATGGCACCCCCACACATCTGCAAACACTAATTGTTGATGGCACCCCCACACATCTGCAAACACTAATTGTTAATGGCACCCCCACACATCTGCAAACACATGAAGCATTTTTGTAAAGGAGTCAGGAACTTCTTTTCTGCATTTCTTGTGCATAGGGTAGCCATGCACTTGGTCGCACCTGTAGGTATGACTCAAGTTCCGTTCACAAAACATTCAGGTGCATGCATTCCTGCATGTGGCATGTACGGCAGCTCATTCATTTCAATGGGCTGCCCTATGTGTGAGAAGCTCACATACAAAGTCTCTGACCCTTTTGCAAGATTGTGCTGGACTGCTTGTGAACTGCTGAGGCACCATGCGTTTTGACACATGGTAGTAGACGGATGGGGCTGCCATTAGGAGAAGAGCAGTACATATCTGTGAGTGTAGGGAAAGTGCGTAAGTCTGCACACATTACCAACACGTACAAAATGTGAACCTAGCATAAAGGCAGGTCAATGACAGTCTAGGCTCAGAGGAAGTAGTTTGCATGATGCAGGTTGTCATTCAACCAAGACGACTGAGGACATCTAGTGGTTGAAAAGAAGCACTGTGAGTGACAGCTATAGCAGGAAAAACGTATTTTATTTTATTTTTTAATGGGCTAATATTTTATTTAAATTTTGTCCGGAGTTCTATTTTAAACGGCCATGAGATTTTAGTGATTGGGTTTACATACCGCATGCTTTATATGAAAAATAAATGACACTGCCATTATGACATAGCACTATGTAGAGCTACATACATCGAAATAAAGAAACAACTTCACATTTGTAATTTATGCAGCCATTGGGGGTTACTATCCAAAACTTGTGTGGTATCTATATGTTCTCTATAAATTACAAGTTCATCGTGGACTTCTAGCTCACTGCTCAGAGAATTATTTCATTTCATCGGAACATGTGTATGTTTTATTACAGTTGTGTGTATCTGTGGTGTATTAAAAGCTTGTTGAGTCTTGAGAGAGTCATATTATTTTTCAGAGGGGGACCGGAGGTCAGCAGTAAGTTCTGAGCCAGCCTTAACCCTTCCTTGGCTGGAAAAATTCCAAGATGAGTCGCAGCAGATACAAATACAGCACAGGACAGAATATTACCTGCAACTTTATTTTTTCCCATTTGGAAACAATGTCACATCAGCAAGGAAGCTATGAAAATCAAACTTGAATGTTTACCAGGATGTCCGCTTGGTTAATGTGCAATCTGAAATGAACCATAACTTTGAAAAGCAAAAAAGAATGACTCACTCAAGTAACTCTCCAGAAGATGAGCCAAATACTGCGGTGAGTCACGGACTAGAGTTGTGGATTGATGGAGAAAAATTGGGATTCACTTCATCCATGAAAATGCTGGTGTAGCTTGCTGTTATTTTAAATGGGTTTTCCCTTTTTCTATCAAACAAATACAGCTGTCCTTAATAATGCAGAGAGTGGCGCTGATGTGATGAGCACTGCGATCTGCCTCATAATATGTGAGTGCAGAGCACTAGGATGATGCCTCCTCAGGGGCGGGCTCATAACACCCTGTACACACAGTTTTCTGAGTTGAATGACAGAGGACATCTAGTGGCAGAAAAGACTTATAGCTGGGGGCAGCACTGGAGAGGAGGAGATGAGGATTACAGCCAGAGCAGGAGAGGTAGAGGAAGCACAGATCCACAAAATGAAATAAAGCAGAAGTAGAGATCCTTGCACTGCATATTCTCAGGTACAGCTTCCTCTCCAGCAAAGAGAACAGCAAGCAGTACAGTAGATACATGACCAAATCTCCCTCCGAATCAAAGGCATCAGTGCCTTATATGATGTCAATCTGCAGATTTAAAGCATTAAGGTTCAAGGCACAGCAGCTAATTTATGTGCTATCTGTAGTATCGCCTGTCGCTGAGCAATGTTATTACCGCATTAACATTTATCTTGCTGCAATTTCAGTAGAATTTGTTTTCTTTTAGTTTCAGGGGGTGCCAATAGTTTCAGTAGGGTCAGTAAGGGTCAGATGCTGAATGCTGGCCTACCCATAAGTACTAGGCATTAAAATACAGCCTTGCCAATTACTATACACCAGTGATGCGGCTATAAATGCTGAAAAATGTATTCAATACCTCTTTATTTCTTACAGCATACCATTACACACTATAAACCAATACTATATGGACACATATATTAATTTTTTTAGTTTAGGATAAAATAGTGTAGCACAGACCCCTGAATGGCACAGCAGATTTGTCTCAGGATTTCTTCCTGTGTGGGTGTAAAGGCAGCCAGGCACAAAGCAGCACAAACAGTCTCACAACTGAAGGACCAGGCATGGAATGTCTTTATAAGATTTAATGTTCATAGAATTTGGATAGGGTGAGCTTTGGGATACTTCAAAATGAGAGCATTAAGTAAGCAGAGGATATTCTTTGCCTTGTCTACGCTCTTCAGCACAATTCTTCTCTTAGACTCTATGTACTCGGGACGTTTGGAAAACACTTCTGAACGATGGAAACTGCTGGAAAACATAGGTTAAAAAAAGTCTTTTTTATACCGCGTTAAATCACCTGATGAATCCGCGTTTGTCTCACTTCCACACTATACCAGATCTGGGGCTGTGGGCGACTACAGGCATCAAAAGGGTAGGTGACGTAGTGAGAGATGGCAACCTGCTCACATTTCATCAGATAATAATAATAAATAAGATATAATCTTCCAAATCATTATTTCCAAGATATTCAACTGCTCCACGTGCACCAATCTCAATTTAGCAATTTGACCATAGAGACTCAGCCTTCAGTCGTTGAAAGTCTGCTGACAGATGACTCGCTTTTAAATACCTTATCAGTGGTGTATAAGGAATTGTTCCAAACATCCCAATACAGCTGCAACTCTGTAGGGAAAAATGAAGTGTGGAAGTCTTGGGTATCCAGGGGGAGGACTGCGATATGTGGGACCACCCATTCAAACATTTGGTATTGGCTAAAGATAGATTGACTAACTTTAGATTCCTGCACAGAATCTATTATACCCTGGCAAGGCTGGTGGGAATATACTCCACTTCCTCAGTGGAGTGTTGTAGTTGTTCCCTTTCCCCTGCTGACTTCACCACATATTCTGGCACTGCCAGCCCGTTACTGTTTTCTGGAAAGACGTTACATTGTGTATCGCAGAGGTCCTCCCAGCCTCGGTTCCTCTGACTATCTCTGTATGCCTCTTGGGCCTGGTAGATGCGGTTGTTCCGACCAATGCCCATAGAACCCTTCTCAACAGTTTATTATTTTATGCTCACAAGGCTATTATATTGCACTGGAAGAAACTCAATGCTCCCACTGTTATCTTCTGGAAAGGTCTAGTAAATACGATGATCTCATACTACAAGGCCACTTACCTATTGAGGGGTTGTATGAAGACATTTAATAAAGTCTTGCAAGCGTGGCTTTCTTCTTCTGATACAATGGGTTAGGCCACATGGTGTATTATATTGAGATCTCTTACAAATTCCAACATACCAGTTCACCATATAACTATCCCTCTTATAGTAATGTTCGTGAGGACATGTATATGAGATTTTACCTGCTTATTTCGCTCTTGTGTTATTATTCATTACTGACTGGAGGAGGTTATACTGTTGGAGGGATCTCTCTGAATGATAATCATTGGATTGAAGGTGAAGGGAGGGTGTAATGGGGAAGGGGGGTAGGTTCTTTTAGTTCTGTTATTTGGTCTCTGCTATTAAATTCCAATGGAAGTTGTTGCTATATTATTCTTGTACTTGTTCAGGGCACTGCGCTGCTAGGCCTGTATAGTGTTTGGTGCCCTGCAAAGTGCAATGTTAAGTTTTATATATGTTTTCATGCAAAATTGAATAAAAATAATCATAAAAAAACTGAAATACTCCTTTTACACCAGCCAACATGCTATAATGCATATGTACAGGTGTGCATTGTGCAGGAGCTGTGAGGTGCAGTGCGATGTGCTTTTACAGTACATTGCACTGTTTATTTTGTATTCCTTTTTTAAAACTTTAATAAAGTGTCAAAAAATACATTTTAGTCAACTTAATACACTACAGTATGTTGTGAAGTGCTGCGGTGCAGTCAGATGTACACCTTAAAGCAGTGTGATGGTGTAACCAGGGCACATAGAAAACATTTTTCTGCGTGCCCTTGGTGTGAGCCTGCGTTGATCTATGAAGATCAACGCAGCCCAATGGACATGGTGTGAACGAGCTGTTAATTGCTACATTTTAAATAATTTGTTATACTAGGAGTTTGAAGCCTTTCAGAAACTTACTATTGTATACTTGAAATTAGTATCCTTTTTTAGTTAAATGTACAGTATGTAGGCTATCAATTTATATCACTGTGGCTAACAATATTACATACAATCTATTACCATATTGACATCATTCTTGTAGACCAGGAAGGCTTCTCGATAGAAAAAAATCAGGTATTTTTATCAAGGTCAAAGGTTTTCCAGCAACTTAAGTAAATTAGGTTTGTCGTTTATTATCAGAAATGGTCACCCATTTCCAGCATTGTATTACCACTGCATGCTTACACATGATTGCCTGTCATGTTCTGAGCTACTTTATGTCATTTAAGATATGTGTAAGAGAACGTTTGACCCTGGTAATGAAATTGAAGCATCTAATCTGAGCAATACTAAAGAAGGTTTTCATTTTGTCAGATCCATCGCCATGAGAGAAGGCTTTGACCTTGTAAGATTTACAGAGTTACATTTACAAAAATCATTAGATATTAGTCTTTTTTTCCATTCGTATGATGACTTTTAAACAAAGCTATTATTTTATAGGCATCCTTTCCTTCCTGTTCAAGTTCCTTTCATTTTGAATGTAGTGGTTTATTTATGAAAGCGTCATTACAGATTTTAAAAGCTGTTGCTAAATCAAAGCTACACCTCTCCAATTAGCAGGGAGCAAGAGCTTTAATGATTGGAGACCACTAGCCAGGGGCATGTCAAACCTCTGCAGAGAGATGCACTCCCACCCAGCCAGCCTAGTGTAAAATTGAAAATGGCCTCAGCCTATAAGTCTTCACCAAGGCCACGCCCTCTGGTGTGTTTCGTTCCGCCCACCTGAGCTTAATCATAGAGCTACAATTAAGCTTCGGGCGGAGCTTAGTGTGTCATGCAGTATGGCCTTGTGGGCTGAAGCCAGTTTCAAGTTTACAATAGGCTGGTTGGTTGGGAGTGTGGCGCTTTTCTGATCCCAACACATCGCTTTGGATGAACACTTTTGGCAACCTGTACCCTGCCACCTGGTGATCATGAGAGTTTGCTTCCCCAGCTTGACTGGCATTCGAAATCTAGTACCTAAGGTCATCAAAATACAAAGTACCTCTGAGGAAGTCATATGACCTGTTAACAAATTGTGTAGGGGTGGAGCTTAATGAATGACATCATCACATTCAGGAAATACAGGAAATACTGGTATCCGAGCACTGTGACTGATGTGATATGCACATAATGTATGCAAGCGATTGTATCTTGGTGCTTGTGAGCACCTAAACAATGTGAGTGCTATTTTTATATGGGAACGTGTGAATAAAGTGAAACTTAAAGATAAAACACTATTTAGTTTGTTTCCTTTATATGTGGCTTAGTTTAGGAGGAGAAAAGAGAAAGAGCTGGAGTAGTCATTATAAAGAAGTTTCTGCAATAATCAGGAGGACCCCCTATTTCATAGGTGCATAAGGAGGTGCCATACCACTGAGGACCACCATAGCTTTTCTGCAGTGTACTTACTGTATGTCCATTTAGAAGGGGGCATGAGCCTACTTGGCCCTATAAAAATGGTAAGGTCAATGAACCCAGCTGAGAGCACAAATGAAGAAGATGTGAGCACATTATGATAAGAGATATACAGTATATTGAAGTGTTCATGGGTGCTTCATATTATTTGGTTTATATGTGGTTGTTTGTTGTATAACCACTTGCCTTCCAGAAGATTTACCCACCTTCATGACAAGTCATTTTTTGCTATGCGGTACCGTGCTACTTTAACTGACAATTGCTTTTTTTTGCTTTTTTATTATATAAATGAAAAAAGAAAAAACAATATTTTTTAGTTTTTGCTATAATACATATCCAATAAAACAAGCTAAAAATTAATTTCTTCATTTAGGCCAAAATATATTCTGTTACATGTCCTTGGTAAAAAATAAAAATCCCAATAAGTGTATGTTAATTGGTTTGCATGAAAGTTATAGCGTCTACAAATGACGGTATACTCTATATATTGGAATTTTAATTTATTTCTTTATTTAGTTAGTTAATTAGTTATTTATTTACTAGTAGCAACAGAGATCAGCATCTTATCATGGGACTGTGATACTTTGGCAGGTACTGACACTGAGTGGGAAATGACTAACTGCCACTGACATCACCAATGACACTAATTCAGTGACCGGTGTTAATATAAACACTGGGTAGGAAAGGGTTAACATTTGGGGAAATCATTTTGTTAACTGTGTGCCTAGGAAGTGTTTATGTGTGTCCTGATTTTATTAAAGCAGAATTCCAGCCGTTTTTGTGTGTATTAAAAGTCAGCAGCTACATAAACTGTAGTTGCTGACTTTTAATAAACACACACTTACCTGTCCCGGGGTCCAGCGATGTACTCACTCATGCAGTCCCTTCTCTCCTTCTGTCCTCCACGGCGCCGGCATCCCTACTGTGGGCACCAGGCTGTGACAACTTGCAGCTTCACAGCCTGGTGCCCACTGTGCATGTGCGAATTGCACAGCGCCTTCTGATTGGTCTAGCAGTCTCCTGGGACCTGTGACAGTTCCCAAAAAACTGCAGGAGCAAAGAGGGGACTGAACCTCCGGTTGCTTCGTCGTGGCAAACTGAGCCGGAAGTGGGAGCGGATACCTGTCAAAATCAGGTACCCGCTCTCCCCTCTCCCCCCAAAAGGTGCCAAATATGGCAGTGGAGGGGGGGAGGAGGCAAATAAGCGGAGCTTCCGCTTTTGAGTGGAACTCCACTTTAAGGGATCGTGTTGTTTTTTTTTTCCCTGCTTAGCAGTTCATTAAAAAACAAGATCGCCTGTTTCCTATACAGAAATCTGTGGTGTTTACCATCACAGAGCTCTGTCCTTGAATCACTGAGCCAAACAGCGGGTCCCAGCTGTCAATCACTGGCCAGAACCTGCTGATCGGCTTGTGCTGTAACTAATCACAGCACAGCCAGGTAGGTGGGTGGGTGTGCATGTGCCCCCTACCGGGAAGAGCTGGATCACATATTAGGTACGTGATCCAGCGCAGCAGAACCGCTCTGCTGCTGTTTAACTAAGTGATATGGTGGACAAGCAGATAATGAAGTGCTACGCCATTTTGTAGTTAATTTATTTTACACACTTATATGAGAGTGTAATTGGTGTTGGCAGCTTTTTAGTACTGAGTTTGGGATTTGATCATAGAAGCTCACAAGGGACACTATAATAGTTAAACATTTTATATGTTTTCTATTTTCTGTTGTAAACGACATATGGATTTATGAGATTTGCATTCTGATGTTATGTAGATTTTACACAGCGTCCCAACTTTTTTGGAATTGGGGTTGAATTTAGCTGAAAGTTCGGCTGAGCTTTAAAGGGACATAAACAAAACCTATAGTTGAATGTTAATCTAAAGTAACCCTGTAACATTAGAGAAAACCCCCAATAAACCATATACCATTAAGAATAATGAGAATACATATTAATTTCTGCAGTCAGTGTTGCTGAAAACCATTTCACTGAAGAGAAATCCCTGACCTAAGTCTGTGATGAAACCAACACATCTGGGATTGCTGATCTCTTGTATCCCCTGGAGCACACACTAGTTTCTCCTGCTCACCTCCACCTCACTACTGAAGTCCTGTAGTGACAAAGGGTCCGTGGGAGGAACCACTAAGTACAGTGGGGGACACAGGAGATTAACACTCCCAAAATACAGACAAGAAAATCTCCTTAGGAGACCAGTGGTTTATTGGGAGTTTTCCCTTAGGCCCATTCACACCTGTGCATTCCAAGAATGCACACAGAAACATATGAAAAACAAGCGTCTTGCGCCAAGGAAGCGAGTGACAAACACCAAAATGCTCTTTAAAAAACATGCAAAGCTCATTGCCTGAAAAACGTGCCAAAAAATCATGACATAACAGGGGTGACTGAGGCCTTAGGTGGCAAGGTTGCTTTTAAAGTGAATAGCCTATGTACAGTATACCAATATGTTGAGAATATGTAAAGATAATTTTCGTATTCTGGATCTGAATCTTTGCAAGTGCAGCAGTTCCCTCACTGACCCTATCAGTGGTCTTTTTCTAGTTGACTTTAAGCACTGAATTAGGATTTTCAGGAGATATCAGAGGAACTAAAGTAGCAGGTATGAGTTTAAATGTAACCATGTCATTATTTTTTTTTAAATTAATAATCTACAGGGGTTTTCTTGTGTCATCTGTCTCAAACAGACTCTTAAACATCTTGTCAAATATTAAATGGGGTAATTTTTTTAGCTTGGCCCACCAGCATGATGGAAACTAGCAGAGATTCATCATACAATTCATAGAGATTACCACAGTTCAGTTGCCTTGCCTTCATTGATTAATAATTACATTCATTCAAGGAGGGTCTTCCTGTGTTATCTGCTTCAAGCCAGGTCTTAAAATTGTTTGTCAAAAAGTAAAGGTTCATAACTGGCTTTGCTTTCCAACCTGGTGGAACCTAATAGTGATTCTTCATAGCGATTGGACTATATACAGTAATTCCCACATTCCAGCTCCCTTGCCCTTTTTGGTTAATTATTTAATTAATTAATTTATGAAGCATTTGAAGGTTACAGACTGAGAACTGGATTGTGTTTATATATTGTGAAGGAGCCATTTTTGGGCCCCTCTAATCACCTACCCATCCAGTGCTAAAGGGTATAAGGACTGTTGTCAATGTGATGGTGGAAAGGGGACTATGGATGTTCAAGGGCCTAAAACCATGATGATACAGATCTGTACACCTGGAGGGTAGGACTAGAATTCTTCAGGGAGTGACATTGACATGAGTAATTAGCAGTGGAGCAGAAACATATAAATGGTTTTGTTCATTTCTATTTATATTTTAGTAGTATAAACCATAAATGGGCAGCACAGTGGCTTAGTGGTTAGCACTTATGTCATACAGCAGTGAGGTCCTTGATTCATACCTCGGGCAGGAAAATGTCTATAAGGAGTTTGCATGCTCTCCCTGTGTTTGTGCAGTTCCTCTTACATTGTAAAGACACATTGGGGTTGATTTACTAAAAATGGAGAGTGCAAAATCGGGTGCAGCTCTGCATAGAAACCAATCAGCTTCCAAGTTTCATTGAACAAGCTGAAGTTTGAAGCTGATTGGCTACCATGCACAGCTGCACCAGATTTTGCAATTTTAGTAAATCAACCCCATTGCCAGGTAAACTGACCCTAGTGTTTTTTACCTAACATGTAAACAAATTTCCAAGAAAATTTTTATGAAAAGAGGATCTCAAGTTTATCAAAATGGTGCCCAGAGAGCTGGCCCATAGATTTAAAGTGGTTGTAAAGGCTCAAGGTTTTTTACCTTCATGCATTCTATGCATAAAGGTAAAAAAATCTTCTGTCTGCAACAATCCCCCCCCCCCCCCCCAATATTTACCTGAGCCCTCTCTGGATCCAGTGATGTGCTTGAGAGCCTTGGCTCTCTGGGGGCTCCCCCTCCTCATTGGCTGAGACAGCAGTGGGAGCCATTGGCTCCCATTGTTGTCAATCACATCCAGTTAGCCAATGTGGAGTGAGAGGGGGTGGGGCTGAGTTGTGGCTTTGTGTGTCAATGGACTTTGTGTGCTCACTCGGGAGCAAACCTGCTTGGGTGCCCCCTTAGCAAGCTGCTTGCTCTGGGGGCACTTGGCAGAATAAGAGGGCCAGGGGCACCGATGGGGACCTGAAAACAAAAGGAGAATCTGGGCTGCTCTGTGCAAAATCAATGCACAGAGCAGGTAAGTATAGCATGTTTGTTTTTGTTTTTTTTTAAATTGCCTTTAATATCACTTTAATGAAAGACTGTACAGATACTGTATATACATATATAAACCATAAACATACAACTTGTATAAAAAAGAAATTCATGCATAAGATACAGTACCAGGGGCGGACTGACAACTCATGGGGCCCCCGGGCAATATGGGATCATGGGGCCCCTATGTCCTTGCCCAAACTCAAAAAAGCCTATGAAAAAGGTACCAGGGGCATCTCATGGGGCCCCCTCCTGACCCTGGGCCCTTGGGCAGTGCCCGAGTTTCCAAATGGTCAGTCCACCCCTGTACAGTACATAAACACAAAAATGCCCATTTTCATTTATAGTAACTCACAGTCAGGCATTGTAGTAAGTATCAGACTAAGATGCAGATTATCAATGTACAAAAAATGCCATACTAGGCTTATATTTCTTGCATTTTTTATCGACCACCAACAATGTTCTAATACAAATAAATACTGTACATATGTTCCGAATCACAGTGACTAATAACATGCAATGACAGCAGTGTTTGGAGAGACAAACAGAAATATACTGAGTCGAAGATGAAAGTGTGATGTTAGTGTAACAAAACAAAGTATCAGTATAAATATGTCAATCAAAGCCATCCCAGCTCTTATAACTTCTTCTTCATAACAAATATCTTAATTTTTACTCTAAATTTAAGAGGACATTGTTTTTTGATCCATACTTCTTGTTATTCAATCTGTCATTGCATTGAGGGGTTCTGAAATAAATTTCTCGAAAGGCTTTCTAGGTATACTGCATATATACAGTATATTATAAAAGCCACAAATGAATTCTGTGTTCATCCTTAACCGCTTGCCGCCCTGCCACTGTGTATATACGTGTGCAGGGCGGCAAAAAAAGGCCTGGTCATTAAGGGGGGTAAATCCTCTAGGGCTCAAGTGGTTAAGTGTATTTTGCAAGCAGCGAGGGTACCTGTATTTGATTTGGTATAGGCCTCTTGCAGTACAGCATAGCTCAGACCAGGAGAGGAAGAAGCAACACAAGTAACCAATCAGTTGTGCTGCAGTACAAGAAACATGCTGATGGCATTAGAGGGTAGAGTGACGGAAAGATGAGCTCATCAGTCTACTGCTTCCTCTTTCATTGTTCAGTCTCAGGGCAAGAGAGGGGAAAAGACCTCTAACTGTACAGGACTGCTACAGAAAAAATGAAGTCCGCTCCCCTGCCAGACAGGGCTGCACTGTATGGGAGAGTCATGTAAATCTTAGGACTGGATGGACAAAGATACCACACCTTTGACAGGTAAAACAGCTCTTCTGTATGTATTTCATGTCTGTTTTAGCTGTTTGCCTGGAGTTCAGCATTTATTTATTTTGTATGACACAAAGAAACACAAACACACAATGCAAAATTCTGACTAGCACTAAAGTGCAATTCCAGCCAAAATTGTATTTATTCATTCATCTATTTTTTTTTAGTCTTGGAGAGTGAGGAAAGATTTTGCCCCCATCAGTTTTCTACTGCTATATGGGTCTCACTTGTAGAAATTTCTTCTCACTTACTGTTGCAGTGACAATGTTTTTTTTTTCAATTCTATTTTATTAATATTGCAAAAAGTACAACAAAGTGACATCTCTGTAACAAAAAAATAAAAAATTTAAAAAATGTTAAAAATAAAAAAAAAAGTGCCAATACACGTACTTCCACAATACAAAAATCCTCCAGGGTCATGCAGGACCACACCGCCCCAAAATAGTCCTTCTCCCCTCCCATCCCCACCCCCGCCTCTCTCTCTGTAGGTCAGCATCCCATCCCGAGACTTGTGTGTTACAACACACCACAGCCAATGCAGCTTACTTAAAACATGTGGGTTAAGGACCAAACAAGATAAATAACTCATGTGCAGTCCCCCTACCTCGTCTGGAGCGTAATATATAACGCTACCCTCCCAGTCACTTTTAATGCACATCCTTAGCACCTCCAATCCCCTCTAAAAGGATGAGAAAACATGCACTGCAGAATACAAGTTGTAATACCACCTAAACCATAACACCAAAATCATTATATCCAAAAGTTGAAAGAGGAAACATTTCTACCCAATAGAGTCAGATGTAGATGTCCAATAACTCCATGCCCTGTCAAATTTTTTGGGTCAACCACTGTTAACATAAACACGCTTACAGAGACAATCAAACAAGCAGTGAGTGAAAGTTTCCAACAAGCTCAAACAAGAAAGTAAGGTCAAAGTGATTACGGATTCTTGTCTGGTGAAACCTTTCTCACCTTGGTAAGTGAGGAGACATTTATCAAATGGCATCCTTGATAGCAGTAAAACCAAACTGAGGATCTAATTCTTTCCTGTTTTGTGTTAAACAAAAAAATGTTTGGGCTGGACTCAAACTTCAACAAAGATTGACTTCATTCACTTTAGAAGGTAAGAGTCTCTAGGTTTTATTTCCAAAGCTTAATTGAACAAGCTGAAGTTAGAATCTGATCGGCTGGACCAGTTGTGCACCAGTTTTAGTAAATATACCCCTTAGTGTCTGGTGTGTTTAATGGTTAGCTCATCCTCATTTTTGTGAGTTCTTGCTAATGCACCAAGCAACTGATTTAGCCTATACACTTACAGTATTTAACTTTATTTCTGCCTGTGGAAAAAAAACTTTTTTCTGAAAAAAAAGGATGAAAATAATATACATGTCACATGGGCAACTGTTTCCAAGAATCTAGAGTTCACTGAACCTCTCCACAAAGTATGGAATTAATCCAATAGTTCACATTCTCCAAAGATGTGGTGCTCAACCGTTCTTAGGTACGAACTCCAAAAGCTATTGTGTTGTTGCCAAGAATCTAGAAATTAGCTTTTCACCAAATATGGAACAAACCTAATTTTACAAATTCTCTTAAATAGTAGTGCTTAACCATTCACAAAAGGACCCAAAATGCTGGTAAGCCATTGTTGTTTAACTTTTGGTTTATCAACCCAATGCTCAATATCTAAAGCAGCGGTGCTTAATCATTCTCAGATGTAGACCCCAAATGTTGGTGTGGTATTGCTGTCAAGAATCTAGATATTTCCGAGCTTGCCCACCAAGCATAAAATTAATCTAGTTCTACATCCTCTGTGGTAGTGATCAAGTGGCACCTCAAAATGCTATTGTGCCATCCTTCATTGACTACCAAATGCCACATTTGTTATTGTATTGGAACCTTGAAAGGTATCATTCCACATATGATTTTTAAAAGTTCTGGTAATCCAGGGACCCAAGAAACCAATGTTTGAGGTCCTGACCCACAGATTGCATGTTTCTCCAAAAAAGCATTAGTTTCCTATGTCATAAAAAAGCTATGGAATATGAAGAAGGGAATCAGCAGGACGGAACTATGAGAACAAGATGTAATTAAACTAAAATGACATCTTCTTTATGAAACATAACTGAAATCCCTCAGTGAAAGCTTACATGCTTACAACTATGTGGAGTAGGTTAGGGGATTGGATGCAACTAAGCAACTCTTCACAAATGGGCGGTATCTCACAAGTCATTTGGCACTATTTTCCAGCACTGAGACCAATGTGTTCTAACGATCTGTATAAATGAAATTTGACAGGTCTCAGTTCTGGGCAGTGTACCAGAAATAGCATAGAATGACTGTGTGGTCTTTTAAAGTGAACCTGTCATTTACCTATCAAAACTATATCTTAACAGATACAGTATGGAACTAAATTTGTGTTTCGCTGCCTGTGTTCTAGCTGTATACATCCTTCCATTTTTCATTCTCACAGAATTAACATCTTATAGCCAGTTGTACTAATAATACAAACTATCCCAAATTTCAACACAATCATTTAAAGTATATGTTCTGGCATTATCCACAATTACCCCACACCTCCCTCACCCTCTTCTAGAATATGTCCCGGCGTTATTTATTTAAAACTTGTTCCTGTTGCATGTATTACTTCATGCAATATCTACTAATGGAGGCACACACCCAGAACTACATCTTCCAAGAGCTCCACTACATACAGTGCTAGGAGCACTTTTGGTTACTTGTAGATCAACAAACATTCTTGTGTACTTGCAATGTTCATAAAGTAATAAAACATAGGGAAATGCATATATTTTGCAGATATGTACTAAATACATTTCTACCATGTAACAAATGCACCAAAAGTATAGCTCTTGGCCTCCATTTTAAAACTATATCTACCTGAAAAGTGCATTGTAGGAATGTTAAGCAATCAGTCTGCTCTAGGCATAACAATCATTCACTGGGACTAGCATAACATGTGTTATTACACCAGTCTTAGTGTACCTTGTAGTGTAGGGTCCTTCGTGCGTCTGCTTCCTTCCTTCATTCTGTGGATCTATAGTTTCTGCACCTCTCTGACTGCTTCTTGAATTTACCCCCACCAGTTATCAGATCACCAGTCATCTGGAGGGTAGCTCTGACCTGGGGGAGCAAAGCCTTGCTCTTCTACAAAGATGACACTGTGCCGAACAAGGCAAACTAAGCCAGTAATGGGAAACAATCCATTGGTAATACTGGTGACTAGTACTCTTTTACTAGAAGAAACTTTAACTCTTCTTCTCACACATTATGGCAAGTGCTCACAACACACTACCAGCATTCTGTTTTACAGTACAACTAAAGGCAAACCTGCCGGTTTTTTATTGCTGCCTGTGCTCCCGTTAAGAAGATTTACCCTCTCAATTCGTCCTGTTTACCATTATTATTGAAAGTGAAAGTAAAAGAAAATACCACATTTTGGGTTGTCCTCAGATAAGTAATAGAGGTTAAATCTTCAAATGGGGGCACTAGTTCTGGTGACCTGGTGATCCCCAAGAACTTCCCCTAATTTTCAGAGATTTTCTCTCACTACCTGTTTGACTATGGGACAGGATGTGAAGGGAAATCTCCACAATGGGACACAGATGGTGAAACAAAATCTGACAGGGATTATAACCCTTGCTCTATCCAAAACAAAAAAAATTGCTTATAGTTGTACTTTAAAGCATAAATGCTATTTTACTAAAAAGAGATGCACTTGGATTTCTACCAATAACCTCTGAGGAAAAAATGCCATTATAAAGGGTTACCTAACTGAAGAGAAATCCTGTATCCAGCAATACTGCCTGCAGTCTCCTTACTCTGAGTACATGCAGTTGTACTCACAGATTGATCAATCAACTCAATGCAGAGAAGATCTCTTGTCTGCAAGCAGCACCCTCTACTGATGGCAGGAGTAGCTTATGTAGATGCAAAGATGGATGCAAACACAGAGCCATCCATGCTGCTCAAATCAAGGCTGACCTTTCCAAAAGTTAACCTACATCATACTGGCATGTCATAGATGCAGAGATAAGAACAAATGCATAATGTTTTTTGTGAAAGCGCACATATCCTATAATGTTGGAATCTGTTTTTTTTTACACATATTCAAATCAAATATCATTAATACACACACAACAATTCAGATTTGCTGTGAATTTGTTGTGGTGATCTTTGCATTTGTGTCCAATTACAGCTACCCTCGAGGAAATCTTGGCATTTTTAAAATGACAATCACAAAGATCCAGGGACAACAGCTGCAGGATTACAGCATTTTCCTCTATCCCTCTCGTGAAGCGCGGAAATTGACTAAAGGCGTCTCGTGTGAGAGTCAGACTGGGGGAACCTTGGTATGACTAAGTTTGTACACAGAGCCAGGCACATGACTGTAACACGCTCTTAATCATTGCATAATGTGTTTGTTAGGCCAGCCTGGTGTGTATTGCTCACTCTACTCTAGGAAGCCTCAACTTTTCATAGCTCAGGCCTGAAATATTTTTCTCCTGCATAAGGAAACACAGAACAAGGTAGTGGCTTCATGTGGTGAATCTAAAATCTATTGCTAGGTCAGTAATGGTTGATGTCCTGTATTTTCCAATACATCATTTTAGTGTTCCATATCTCCGCACCCCCTGCAGTGGTGGTGCTACATTTGAATTCCTAAAAATTCAATTTGCCAAGCCTAAATGTTTCCTTGGGGTTTAATTCAAAATCAGCAGTTGCTTAAAAGGAAACCATTGACAGCAGTATTTTCTGTACATATGAAGCTTTTTTTGTACTTTTGTTTAATCTGTAGGAAGCAGTGAGAAGTAGTCAGCTTATATGTTTCTCCTTAAGTGTTCCCTAAGTACAGACAGTTATTCTTTCTGCCAGAAGTTGTTGAGCATTCTTCTGTGCAAAGAGTGTTAACAGTCAGTATTAAAAATGATTAGCCTCTCAGCCAATGACCTTGAGTCTGGGCTTGGTGGTGCAAGCTAGGGAGGTGGTAAATTTTTGGGAAGTTCCCTGCCATGTAGTTTAGTTCTCCTGGGCTTAGACCCTAGGCGGAAGGTGGGGTAAGCTGTCTCCCTTCCCTTTGGTCTTAGGGCCTAGGGGTTGGAATATGCTAGAGTTTCCTAAGGTTTTTAAAGAACATTGTGGATTGATATAACAAAGAGGGCAATCAGCCATTTCAAGCCTTTATAAATATAGTGTATATATTCCCTTGGCACTGATCCTGCAACCCTAGGGTTGCATGTGGCCCTCTGTTGCTTGCCCTGTTTGCTCTTGGACCCAAGTAGTCAGTAGCGGGTGTGACATCTGTGCTTTAAGAAAGGTACTGTAATAGCATTGACCTAGTCAAGTATCAAGTAACATTTCCTTTGTCTTTGACTTTCTCCTACAGCACCTTTGCAGTGTCCAACCACACCTCTAGCATGTCCAAAGTCTCTAACCATCTCCTTTAGAAAGTCTACCGGTTCTGACTAACTACTACATTAAGTCACCATACAATCCTGTAGAATGTCTACGACTATTTCCTGTAGTAAAACCTCAGTCTCTGATCATCTCCTGAAGTAAGTCTGCAGTCTTTGATAACATCCTGTAATATACCCAGTGTCTATAACAGTCTTTTGTAGGATTAAATTTACTGAACATTAGAGCAGCCCCTTGGTGATGTCAGGGCCACATTTGAGGTCCCCTCCACCTCGTAAGTTGACAATCACTAGTATAGACACAGCACCTTTAGTGCCTCTAGATCCATTCTTGCAATAAGCCTCTACCTCAGAGATTTGAATTTCCTAATTTAGAACACAGTTATAAAATAAATCAGGAGGTTGACCCAGGAGGATAACTACAATATTAAATTCACACCTCACATCAGAGGCGATTCTTGAATAACATTTGCTCAGTCAGATTCAGTGCATCTAATGTATTATTTATTCAATGAAACAAAATGTTAGTTCTTTACATTATGAACTTGGAATCCAAATGCATCATTGGCCCAGATGGCTTTAGTAGCACATTTTTTTCTAACCTCTATTGTATATGATGCAAAACCCATTGAGTAAGTGGCAGATTCGTTTTCCAGAAATGTTAATGACATTGTATTCCTATCTGCACCATGGACTAACTTGTTAAACCCAGGAAGGCTCATACGGTATCTAATTTAATAAAAATCAAGCTACAGTGAAAAAACTTTTTGAAAACATGAATTTGTTAGGCATCATTTGCTGATGTTCTGTATTTTTTTCTATATAAGGTTTACATGCCCTGCAGGTTCCCTTGGAGCTTAATCCCATTTTAAATGTGAAATGTTATTTGTAGATATTGATACATTGATAATACCCTAGCCTTTGTCCATGCTTCCCTCGGGTAAAAAAGTTACACTTCCCCACATGTCTGGATATGGATGTCGTCCCATAGTGATGACTTCATACTGACTCAGTGCTGATCTCTCTAATAGGCTACCAGATGTCTTTGGGTCATAAAGGAAACCTGATCAGAGTTGTGCTTTTATTTTTTTAGACTACTCCCTCGTTTTAAATCTTGGACCATGGGAGCAGGTTATGTATAAGAGTGAAATCCAAATATCCCAGATTGGGGTTGTAAATTTTTTGGAAACACAAAGCCATATGTAACATAAATGAAGTGGATTTATCAGGTAATATAATACTCTATACTGTATATGACATATGGAATTCTTGATTTTTGTTCTACTTTGCTATAAAGTTTTGTTTGTCTTTTAATAAGTTACAGCATTGCATCCATTATTGCAGCAGTAATAGGTATATCAGTGAGGTTAGCTCTAAATGTTATTTTTTTTTTTTATTTACTGTGTTTATTAACATATTGCCTGGTGATCTTGCCTTAAAAGTCACTGTTCAGGCACTCCCCTTATAAGGTGACAACTCTTTGTTTTGTCTTTCAATTGTGCTGTGTATTGTCAGCTTTTCACCTGGGCTTCTGAGAAAGCCTACATGCAGCCATTTCAGCATACATTATGCAGGCATGGTTCACTAATGTCACTAATAAGAATCCCATGCAGAAAAATGCCATGCATCCATTCCTGGTGTGCATGTGGATCGGCTGCAGGAGATCAAGAGCAGTGGGACTGAATTAAAGCAGAACTCCATTTATCTATCACTTGGTAAAAGCTGGTCCAAACAAACTATTACATTCACTAATAATTGTGCTTGCTGTGAATGCTGTATGGACTGTATGTAGCCTCAGCTATATAAAGTATACAGTGCTGGGTCCCAACAGCAAGACAGGGAGTACAAGGTTTCCTTTAAATGGCTGAGGTGGAAATTTTGATGTCATCTGCCCACCTCTACACCTCAGCCATTCAAAAGTTGTCTTGTACAGAAAATACAAACCTGTGAATAACTGAGCAGCCCTAAACCTGACCCGATTTTGTTCCAGGAGCGGGTCGGGACGTCCCCGTACTTCTGCTGGAACACAGCAGTTTATACTGCATGTAACTGACGCTACATACAGTTTATACAGTGCTCACAGCAGATGCATTTGTTGGTGAAGGTAATAGTTCATTTGGACCAGCTTGGTTCAAATGAGCTATTATAAAGTGACAGAAAGCTGGAGTTTGGCCTTAAATAATTTAAACAAAAATTGAAACAAGTATTTTAATTAAAAAAGGAGCATTTTGAACTAAATGTTATGCAGTTGGGGTTTATATCTACTTTAGGTATGTTTTTAAAAGTAAATAAAGTGAATAACTCACAAATCTGGGTAATTCAAACAGAATATTAGATGTAAAATATGCATGCCAAAGTGAAAATGATCAGCTGATCCAGAATTATAGACAGGTGAAGTTAAATGCAAATCTAAAATGTTCAACAATGCCATGTCCGCAGTCTTTTTAATAGTCAATTGTCATAACAATAAAGACCAACCAGTATGCTTTCAGGCAGCAGTGGGTGTGGTCAAGCTTGACTTTCACAAAAGTCAAGATTAACAATTAACTTAAAAGCCTTTGTCTCTGTCTTATTATTGTTATAAAGGTAGAAGTATTATCCAACATTTGCCTATAGCTAGCTATCTAGCTAGTACCGTTACCCAAAACGAGTCTTTATACTGATCTAGCACACCACCTGAAGGCTAAATCAGTCTCTGATTGTGTATAGTTGCTGCATAAGCTGTTTGGCAGGAGAAAAATAGATTTATGTGGGCTCACAGCAGAAACCCCACCCTTTAGTAAATGGAGGATAAAAGTAAAGAAATAAGAACTGATACCATTACAAAAAAAATAAAAAATTGAAGCATGGTATTTTGATAAATGGTGATTACACAACTATCAATAAAGGTGTTGATTCCTTTTCCCACTCAGCTAACAAAATAGTTTTTGTTGCTGTATGTACTCCCCTTTAAAAGATTCCCCTTACCTCTCACCCTTACCTGTCCCAATGACACAGTAGGAAGTACCCAAACAGTATTAAATACTTGGTAGAAGTTTTAACCCTACACTTTGCTAAGGGTTTTGTTTGGTTTTTAACTTTAATTTGTTACAGGACTGCTACTTTTAAAAAACAGTTTGTAAAATTTATATAAAGAGGAAATGTAAAAACAATAAAAAGAGTCTTACCCCATTCTTCCAAGCTTTGCTCTTCTCTTTCATCAAAAGCAGCTTAGTTTCGTATTCCGGCCTTGGGTGTTCCTACACAGGAATAATAAAACCCAGGGCATCATGTTAGTATTTGTTTTCTGTTTTTCTGCAGACGTCAAACACGACCAATAGAGGACAATACACCAAGTCACAGCCGAGTGTGGTGTTTACAATTTGGTACCATAGAACACATTTAAACACAGTCACTAGAATTGGAGGGATCAAACACTTGAGGACACGCAAAGGTCTAACAAAAGGGAAACAAGTCAAACCTTTATACGTTCCTTGGTGCATATTAGATGGTGGAAAAGGAGAGAAAACATATTATAAAATACGCCAAGAAGAGGAAAAAGCCAGATATATTTCTTTTTTTTCACAAAAACCACAAGGTTTATTCAATAAGAAGTTGTTTTGTTAGCAAAACCCTCGTCAATTTGAGCTTGGAACACAATATGTATAGAGTTGGAATGCACACAAGGTTTCACAGCCTAGAAAAAAAAAAGGAATAGACCAGGGACTACCTAGCCTTGACTGCATTAGGGAATTTTTATGATGACCAGTGCCAGAATTATTTCCATAGCAGCTCACATAGGTGCTACAGACCCCAAAAGCATAGGGGGCCTAGTATGCAATCTCTCTGCTCTCCTCCTTCTTGTCAATGACCATGACCTATGCATAACAGCAGGGCAGATATGCTGTATATTTAAATACTATTTCTAGAGAAGTTTTAATTTGTAAAACATTTTTGGATAGATCCAAAGCTCCGACATTTTTTTTTTCGGACTGTAACAACTTTGGGGAGAGTTTCTTCTGGTGGTACTAAGGGCCGGTTATCTTTAACACTGATAAAAACATTTGTTTTCATTATGCCTTAATAAAGGTCCCCTAGTGTATTCTGACATGATTTTTTTTAATATTGACTGCTCAAGCTCTGAAGAAGGAGGGGGTGTTATTCCCTTGAAACGCGTTGAAGGTATTTGCTGCTCTTAACCACTAAAAGTTTCAAAGAGTCCTTCAAGCAGGATGAACTTTTGTACCAGGTGCTCCTCAGTACAAATCCAAAAATGTACCATCTGGTGAGCGCTTTCTTTGACAGAGGTAGCAGCCTAGGGCCAAAACAAGGTCCACCTATTTTATATTTCAACCACTGATCTACTTTTTTGAAGGAATAATTCACTGGAACCATTTTTCACTTCTATCAGTACAGCGCTATCGCACACAGATCATGCACTTTGTCCATGGAGGCATATTGACAGTGTCCCTAAGAAAGATCCGTGAACCCCTTATACTCACCTTAATTCCACTCCTTCATACATTTGCTGCAGCTGGTGTTAAAATTGGCTGTGTCAGAGAAAGTGGTGGTCACTCTCTCCCAGCTATGTGACAGTGTTCAAGCCCAGTGGTTGGCTACTGCTAGGCTTGGACAGCATCAATAAGGAGCAGGTCACATGGTTGTCCATGCCTGGAATTCTCACCAGCTGCCAGTTTAGGATTTGGCTTTGCTATGTATTTAGGATAGTTTAGGCTATTTCATTATATTTTTTTCATGTATTTTCTTATTATTTGTTACTCTTGCTCTAAATTTTTTATTTTACCTTTTTCCACAGTCTTTTTTTCTCTTTCTATGTAAACATAAGGCTAATGAGGGGTCAATGTTTTGTCAGAAGAACAAGTCCAGGATAGTTAAAAGGGGCTTCTATAACCCTTAAAGCTGGTTTCCATGTTTACTGTTGCTTTAAATAATTTGATTGTGCCAAGCTGGCTCAGCTCCTGCAGTGGTCCTTCTCTGAGATCCATTTCAGGAAGGAGCCTGGAGCAGTAAACCAGTGTAAGAAATCTGTCCAAAGACATAGGGCAGCAAAGAGGTGAATACGTTAGGACTGTTTTCAGATTGTATGTTTGAAAGCCAACAAAATATGGAAATGCCTTGACATAGAATGCATGGGGATAAAACTACAATTGGAAAACTTAAAGTGTACTCTTGTTATAGGCCCAGAAACCAATCTAGTGTCACAATGCAGATCCAACATTTTCAGATATTGCCTTTTTTTAATCCAGTCTGATCTATGAAGACATATTAAAGAGAGAACAGATGTAAACTGTTACAAAGGGAATCTAAGGAATTTCTAAATGTTTCTTTTGCAGCGTGCATATTTTGATCGCAAGTAACCCAATGTGTTTAATACAGAAATAAGGTCAGAAATTATTAAATCAACAAATATAAAGGTGGTTCTAGAATTAAAGAGCCAGTCTGCTTACATGAGATATCATTTTTCAATGTGTATTCTGTCACCGACTGGACATGATATATTCTACCAAACATCCTGAATTGTCCTTGGCATACAGTCAGGTCCATAAATATTGGGACATCGAAACAATTCTAACTTTTTTGGCTCTATACACCACCACAATGGATTTGAAATGAAACAATCAAGATGTGCTTTAACTGCAGACTGTCAGCTTTAATTTGAGGATATTTACATTCAAATGAGGTGAACGGTGTAGGAATTACAACAGTTTGCATATGTGCCTCCCACTTGTTAAGGGACCAAAAGTAATGGGACAATTGGCTTCTCAGCTGTTCCATGGCCAGGTATGTGTTATTCCCTCATTATCCCAATTACAATGAGCAGATAAAAGGTCCAGAGTTCATTTCAAGTGTGCTATTTGCATTTGGAATCTGTTGCTGTCAACTCTCAAGATGAGATCCAAAGAGCTGTCACTATCAGTGAAGCAAGCCAACATTAGGCTGAAAAAACAAAACAAACCCATCAGAGAGATAGCAAAAACATTAGGCATGGCCAAAACAACTGTTTGGAACATTCTTAAAAAGAAGGAATGCACCGGTGAGCTAAGCAACACCAAAGACCCGGAAGACCACGGAAAACAACTGTGGTGGATGACCGAAGAATTATTTCCCTGGTGAAGAAAACACCCTTCACTACAGTTGGCCAGATCAAGAACACTCTCCAGGAGGTAGGTGTATGTGTGTGAAAGTCAACAATCAAGAGAAGACTTCACCAGAGTGAATACAGAGGGTTCACCACAAGATGAAAACCTTTGGTGAGCCTCAAAAACAGGAAGGCCAGATTAGAGTTTGCCAAACGACATCTAAAAAAGCCTTCACAGTTCTGGAACAACATCCTATGGACAGATGAGACCAAGATCAACTTGTACCAGAAAGATGGGAAGAGAAGAGTATGGAGAAGGAAAGGAACTGCTCATGATCCTAAGCATATCACCTTATCAGTGAAGCATGGTGGTGGTAGTGTCATGGCGTGGGCATGTATGGCTGCCAATGGAACTGGTTCTCTTGTATTTATTGATGATGTGACTGCTGACAAAAGCAGCAGGATGAATTCTGAAGTGTTTCGGGCAATATTATCTGCTCATATTCAGCCAAATGCTTCACAACTCATTGGACGCCGCTTCACAGTAGAGATGGACAATGACCCAAAGCATACTACAAAAGCAACCAAAGAGTTTTTTAAGGAAAAGAAGTGGAATGGTATGCAATGGCCAAGTCAATCACCTGACCTGAATCCGATTGAGCATGCATTTCACTTGCTGAAGACAAAACTGAAGGGAAAATGCCCCAAGAACAAGCAGGAACTGAAGACAGTTACAGTAGAGGCCTAGCAGAGCATCACCAGGGATGAAACCCAGCGTCTGGTGATGTCTATGCGTTCCAGACTTCAGGCTGTAATTGACTGCAAAGGATTTGCAACCAAGTATTAAAAAGCGAAAGTTTGATTTATGATTACACTGTTCAACAAATTTTTATTTTTTGCCAGTTTTGGAAACAAAAGGATCCATTTCTTAATGAATTTCACATTCTCAGTTCAAATATAACAATGAAATTTGTCAATTGGCTCTAGTTTTTCTGTAAACGGAAAGTTTTCTACTATAGGCGTAATGACTACATAATGCACAATAATTATATAGATAGATGTCTTTCCACAAATATAAAGCAAGTGATATTGACTACATAACAAAGCCTAAATGGCATAATATATTGCATAGGATTACCAAGAAAAATTATAGCCATAAGCTAAGTTGAATCATTTTAATACTTAGGATTCTCACTAGTTTTGTCTTCAGTTTGTGTCGGTTTTGCTTCTCTTGGCTTTTCTCTTGTATTCGAGGAAAGGGCTATCTCTTACAATTGCACGTGACTACACGCTTCAGGTTCTTCCTCACTTGACTCAACCACGAAGGATTCTGGTGCTTTAGGAATTGGTAGCCCCTCCCCATGAGGAACTGGATGTATTGCCGATGGAATATTTGGATAGTGCACAGATAACTTTTTCTTCTTATTTAGCCCTTTTACAATTGGAGGCACCATACAAAAGTAACAATTACTAACATGATCTGTTGGCTCTCTCCAAATCATTGGCACAGAGAAAGGCATAGATGCCTTTTTTCCATTCAACCATTGCTCCAGTGCCGTCCCACAAGAATTGCAGCATATATGTGGTGCCCAGCTCTTGTCCTGGTCTCCTATCTTGCAGCCAAAATACAAGTTGTAGGCTTTCTTAATCATTCCTGTTATCCTCCTTTTTTGTGAGATAAAAGTTATTTCACCGCAGATATAGCAGAAATTATCTGCTTTATTCACACAAGTTCGAGGCATTACTGAGTAGCCTATATAAGCATAAAACGAAATGTAAAGACGCTGTCGAACTACAATCAGCTACAGATACTGCAGCTTTTATGTAGTGAAGTGATGCAATTAAAGGCTAATATTGCATCATCTCAGTATACATGCAATTTTCTATTGGTCACCAGTATCAATTGCGCAATATGCAGCTGAAGTTGCATCATAATTTTGAATGGCTTACGTCATTAGATGGGTGAATATATCATGGAAACTAGAGCCAATCAACATTTTTTAGGGTCATTTTCGTTTTCAGCACCCCAAAATTATGTAAGATTAGCTAATTTTATGCCCAAAACTTTTTACCTGTTGAACAGTGTTATTATTCTGTCCCATTACTTTTGGTCCCTTAACAAGTGGGAGGCACATATGCAAACTGTTATAATTCCTACACCTTTCACCTGATTTGGATGTAAATACCCTCAAATTAAAGCTGACAGTCTGCAGTTAAAGCACATCTTGTTCGTTTCATTTCAAATCCTTTGTGGTGGTGTATAGAGCCAAAAATGTTAGAATTGTGTCGATGTCCCAATATTAATGGACCTGAATGCATTGTCTTTCCCCTTTCTATTACTTTATAGTTCTGTACCCTCCGTCCATGATTTGTGATCATAACAGGTTTTTGCCCAGCAATGCCCTAAAATAACATTTTCTCACAGTGAAATTTGCAATGGAATAGCACGCCCTCTACAACAGTGATGCTTGTCTTCCGTTTGCTCTCCCACTACCTGTTCACCCTTTGCAGTCTATGTCAAAATCCCTGTAGGTTCCTGTTAGGTTTGGGTTGGTGCTTATACAGGAGTAAGGGCCCTTCCCATGTTGTAGTGCTTGGGCCTGGTGATTGGCCACACAGGCAAACAGCATTGCCACTTCTGAGGAAGGACCAGAAGGAAGAACCAGATCAGGGTTGCCAACCGTCAGTAAACTTATGGAACATTTGTAAAACTCAGTGATTTTTGCTACTGTCTGTAAATATCAGTGGCTGATAATTTGTCATGCTGAATTGACACTGTAAGTGTAAACCAGTCAAATTACTTGTTATATGTATTGACGGTGTTTCCATATTGTGTTTATACTGTTTAAATATTGACTGTCTTAGTTTTTAATATCATTTTTCAGGTTGTAAGTAAAAATTTGCCCTGTCAGTAAATTTTCCATGTTTTGTCAGTAAAAATGTTGTTGGAGGTTGGCAACACTGAACCGGATATTTGAGAAACTTTCAGTGGGGAAATGGGGGGAATTCAGACCTATCTTCAGCAGTCATTCCTTTTCTCCACTAGAGGTCCTCTAGAGTCTTCATTCACCCCAATTATTCACCCCATTGTATCTGCAGCATCATCATGCCAGCCTGGGCTCAGAGTATTACTTCACTGACTGAGCGGTGCTCACATATCATTTTGTGGAAGGGATGACCATTCACGACTTTGGACCAAGTAGAAAACTCTTGTAAAAAAGGTGTGCACATATCTTTTTCAATGCATTGTCTGATAGCATTATGGATATATATATCTATATATATATATATATATATATATATATATATATATAAAGTGTATTTTTTTATTATTTATTTTTAGAGGGGGGGTTGTCTTTTTTAAATAGTTCTGCTTTAATATTTACAATAAAACTGTAGTTTGTTGCTCCAGGGAGTGTTCAATTGCCTTTAGTCATCACAGAGGATTTTTCTACCTGTTGGAGCAAATTTGACCATGTTTTAGAAATTGCTGTGTTCCTTCCTCTAAACTGTGGTTTGGGGTTCTGAGGATGTAAGGTTTTTCATATATTTCTGTTTTTTTTTATAAAACTCAATGGATGTGTCTTTTTTAGCTATATTAAGCATGAAAAAGTTTTAATGTTAAAAAACAAGGTGACTGAAAGTTTCACTAGTTCATATCTTCTCATCAGTAAGAAAATATTGTCTTTTAATAGACATCCTGGGGCATGGGAGCATGTGCATGTCTAATAATTTATGAGAGAAAACAAAAGCCCATTCAAAGTACATTAAAATTAATGCAGAACTAAACCCACATTGAATTAGTAATAGTGTTCACTGTGAAAAATGTTTATTTGACATAAACACATTAGAAGTTATATAATTACAGTATAATAATGATAGACACGCTGAATTATGAAAAATGGAAGCAATGCAGAGCTGAGTGTAGCAACCAAACTTATTTTTAGGGTTGGTTCTAAAGATCTATAATAGAAACCTGTCACTGCTGACCTTGCCTTCAAAAAATCTGCTTGCCTGGTTGGTATGTCAATGCTTTGGTCTCAGTATTTCACTGGCAAAGAATGAGTATGCAAATAAGGAATTTTGACTTTTCTCTGGCTTTTTCGGGTCTGAGACTCAAAGTATTGACAGCAAACACATTCTGCCAAATAGCATTTGCAAAAGCAAGCCTACGATATAGTACATATATTTATTTTGTAATAGGTATATTATAAAGTAACTCTTGCATTCTAACAAATTAAAAGTTTAAAAAGTTCATAAAGTGTTGTTGCCTTGAGGTTCCTGCACCTAGCTGTAGCAGATTTTAGTACATACTCTATGCCCAAATGCCAATGCCAATGCCAAGCTAAGTTTGGTATTTTCTGGTAGAGCTGAAACTTTCCCACACTGTTCCTCTTCTCCCATGTTCCTACTGATCAATGAAAAAGCTGGTCCCCAGTGGAGTGATTTCATGGTTTTGCAGCAAAATTACCAATTTTGCTGAGAATTTATAGCAAACATTTGCCAAAGTAGACATTCTCAGTTTCCCTCACTAAAGGGTTCATTTACCTTTACAGAAAACAGGAAAGGTGACCTAACATTAAACCCCAGGTTCCCGCTATACTTACTACCAGAGATCCTCAGCTGTCATGGCTCCCACAGCCACTCCATCGATCCAGGTTTGAAAATCTCCTCTGCTTTCTCATTTAGAATCCATCTTGTCACTGCAGGATGGAGGAGAGAGTCAGCAGATCCCCAGAGCGTTCGCGTGACCAGGGGAGATGTGACAGTTGAAATTTGCTGGAGGTAAGTACAGCGGGGACTGGGGGAAGGGGAGGGAGTGAGGAGGGGGTCTGATGTTAGGGCACCTTTAGAGTTTTTCTGTAAAGGTGAACTAATCCTTTAAACTGCTTGAGATAATTTATACTTTTTTATCAGTGGGTTTGGGATGTTTTGGGTGTATTTATTGTAGTTTTGAAGATTTTATTAAAATGTTACTAAACCCAGGATCCTGCATTCACTATATTTGGTCTCCCACAGCACAGAGAACATGGAAATGGAATTATTTTACTAAATATAAACTGCTAAATACCTTTTCTCATCAGCAGTATATAGAAGTCTTGTGACTTCAATCAGTTTCCAGCTGAGCACTGGTTAAAGCCTGCAGGAGGAGTTTTCATTCTGCTCTGACAGTCCTATGAGGCTGTAAAACACTTGACCTTCTGTCTGGACAGTGCTGATTGGCCCTGTGCTAATCCCATGCACCCTCCCATAGAAAAAAACCTCTCTAACAATACATTCTAAACTGAGCAGGTGCTGAGTGACTCCTAGAGCTCTGCACTATAAGCAGATGGATTGGGGACAGTAGAAGAAGGGGAGGATCAGAGAAGACAGGATCAAACAGCCTTTTTACACAGTATGGAGGATTAACTCCTTAGGTCCACAGTGAGTATAACAATCATGCTTTACTGCATATACAGACTGATTTTAGTGTTGTGGGTTTAATAACACTTTAAAGGGTCCATTACATAGTTTTTTTAATGCACATATTTCGATGTACTAAACTGCAAATTTCTTCCCATAACAAAAATAGCATATGCTCCCATCCTAGCACTGTAGAGCAAACATGTTTGTTTGTTTTTTCCTGTGTTTTAGTGCATTGGGAGATCCATAGAAGTAGTGCATTAAAACACATATAAAATGAGTTTTGATGTGATGGCAACAGGCATTAACAAGCCTTGGTCAATGGCTGTTGACCCTATCCACTCTAAATTCTAAATTTTAAAAACACTTAGAAAACATGTATCAAAACAAACAGTAGGTCAATGAGCAAAGGAAACACACAATGATGCATGACAACGCGCCTGCCTAACAATATTAAAAAACACACCTTTATGCACACACATACTGTAGATCTAAATGGGTTCTTAGCATTCTTTGTAGTCATGCTGTTTTTATTTACTTTTACTTATGTATATTAAATTGTTGTTTGTAATCTTTTTTTTTTAATTTATTTAAATTTTTTCAGTCTGTTTTTTCTCTCCGTAAAAATAATGTAAAAAATTAGACTAAAAAAAGATTTGTTTTTTGGAACAAAACAAGTGCAGGATGATGAAAGGAGCTTTTATAACCCTCACGAGTTATTTAAAAACCATTGCACTTTTAAAAACCACCAAAACCACTTTATTTCACCTGCCCCATTCACTTCCAAGCATTTTACCAAAATGGTAAATTTTACTATTTTCACCAAAATATTAGGAAAATGAAAACACTCAATTTCATTTATATCTAGAAATATCCCATCAAATTTATGAGTCAATAGGAATACATGGGGGACAGGAATAGTGGCCGAGCTTCAACCTTTTGTACTTGTGTCACTGTTTTCTTTTTAATAGCTTTTATTTGAACGACTCATGATATCCCTTCTTTTTCCTTAAGATTTAGTGTTTTATGCAGTTTACGTGCAAGTACGTTCAAGAACTAAAACTACATTTTTCCATGTGATTGTATTAAATAGTAAAAAAGGCAAAAAGACATGAAAATCTCATTATACCCAGTTTTAAATCATTACCTCTTGGCAATTGTTATTTTGATTTTCTGCTCTGCCAAGTTTAAAGGAAACCTGTACTGCATGGCAGCCATTTTTTACCTCTGCCTCTGAAAATACTAGTTGCCTGGCTGTCATGTAGCATCAATACTTTCTCAGTTATTACCTAGAACAGGTAGGCAGATCTGCAGCTCTGATTGCACTGATTTTCCAATATGCATGGCTGTTTGTGTCAATAACTAAGAAAGCATTAAGACTAAATGGCCATGTCAGAGGTACATTTCCTTTAACTAAATTTGTGACTTGTGTTCTGGCTTCTCAGACCCAGCTTTAAAGATCTTTAAGCGTGATCTGAAATTACAGCTTCTATAGGACAAAGAAGTTTTAGATTTAGGTGTACAAAGGCTTATTTGCAGATTGCAGACTGATCAACAGATTGCACAGGGGAGAGTCAAAGAAGCTACCATTAAACACATCATGCATTAGCCCTTGTGGCACTGACTTTACATATACTTCTCATCAGCTGAACTCTTTGGGCTCCTCTCTAATTCCTTAAAAAATTATTTGTGAAATGATAAAGTAGCTTTTGTCTCCTCCTAGGTTCCATTCAATGAATAACAAATTAGTATTTTTTTCTTGCAAGATCATTATCATACATCCATCAGACCTTCTAACCTTAGCCAAAAGTGAACTCACACCTATCTTTAGCTGAATTAAGGCAGTCCCATCACTTTGATTAGGTTCTTAACTAAACACAACAAAAAACACTCTTATCTGACCTGCACTATTTTTAGCCAATGCAGTGCACCACAACTCCCACTGCATTCTCATCATGCACTGTTGTGCACTAAAGGGCAGATGCATTTTTTTACTGTACAGATGCATGGTGTTACTATTCAGAAAGAATGTTAATGCACATATATAGCACAAGCACTACATGCCTTAGCACTTTACAAATTCGGATTTTGTACTGTACATCTTGTTTTGCTTTTGACAGTTAAATCACATTGGCTTTAAAAATTGCTTCTAATCAGTGGTGGAACACAGGTATGCAGGCACAAGTTTAGAATTTTACAGAGCATTTTGCAGTACTGGTGCCAGGTTGTCAGTTTCTGCGTGTTCTTTTGAAAGTCACCTCTGCTTTTAATTAAGCAATTTTTTTAAAATGAATTTCTTAATATATAAATATGGAAGACTTACTTCTTCTTCTTCTAAGCCTGTAAGGTCCCAAAAGTAGCTTAACCTCATTTGCAAGCGCTTCCAGTGTTCAAGGAATAAGGTAGCTGAAAGTCAAAAATGAATAATAGTTAAAGTGAAGCCAACATGAATAGAAAGTAGAGACATGATAGTTTATGATCTATAATTCATATGTAGGGGAATGTATAGTCTTTTTAATGATCAAATATTCATATTTAAGAGCTCAGCTTGATGTAAATAATGATTTGTTTGTTAAAAACTGTGTTGTTATGTCTATTTTGTATATTTGTAATTGTATAAGTATGTAGGTAGGTGCAGTCTGTGTTCTCCACTGTAGGTGGCATTCAGTTGCAGATGGGAGAGGAAGTTGAGAGAAACTCTATTATTTCCTTGGTCACCCAGGGCAGTGATCCAATTGGAAGCTCATGTCCCAGGTGACCCTGGTGGCCATCTTGGGTCAGCATATTCTAGTTAAAACTCTGACCCCTGGGTTTGGTGCACATTATGTGAGTGGATAGTGTAGGGACAGGTTCCCCATCTGTCAGGGACAGTGCTAACGATAGGGAAAGGTTCCGGTGGAGTAGGGAGAGAGCAGGAACTACTTCTACCTTCTCAGGAAGTTTCCCCTTTGGGTTGGACCAGCCAGATCGCACTCCACTCCTCGTGGCAGACACTGTTGGCATCCCTGAGTCTTCAGACCACTGTCTCCCCACTGTGCGGCTGTAAGTAGCACCAAAGGGGTGAGCCTCACCGCTGGGCCTGTTTGTACTGTTGATCTACTGTTTCAGTACATTGTTCTTTGCAAATTGAGACTCTGTGAGCTTACTGCACACTACGCAGCACCTACCCAACAAGTACATGGATGCAGCCATATATGCACAATACATATTTAGGCTTTACTTCCTGGCTTGTCTTGCTACCCAATGGTTGTGCTTTACTGCTCTTATGCAAGTCCAAAGCTGGGTACACTGTACACACAGAATATTTTCATCCATCCTGTGGATGAAAATAATGTAACAGATAATGTAACACACTATACAGTGCAGATGGTGGAGTTTCCCGCTGCAGCTATTGCATTTTGAAAGCCACAGCCAGCACCTGTCAGAAAACAAGAATAGCATCTGCATCTCATGGGATGCAGCTGCTGTTCAGCTAACAATTTACTGCCCGATTTGTGGGTGGG
Source organism: Staurois parvus (assembly GCF_062004578.1). Classification (NCBI taxonomy): domain Eukaryota; kingdom Metazoa; phylum Chordata; class Amphibia; order Anura; family Ranidae; genus Staurois; species Staurois parvus. Next base: position 55,388 of record NW_028319069.1, read on the forward strand.
AGGCAGCCAACAGGGCCAACCACGTAGGGAATTTCTACTGGTTGCTCAGGTATATATGAATTATTGCTTAATAATATTTTGCATTTTCCTTTTTAACTAGTAGGTGGAACTTTAGGCTTAGTGTATTTTCAAGTTTCTCATTACCTCCTGCTGAAAAATTTTTATTTACAGAGCTAAGGAGCTCAAACTGAAGTTTATACCCAGTGAAGTGACTCCAGGAGCAGTGACTCCACTCAGAGCAGTAACCCCTCGAGGGCAATGATGCCTATCCCTCTTTCCACCTTCCTTAAAAAAAACCTTTGTCCTCAGCTGACATTTCAAACCTTCTTCTGAAAATGCTAGTTACCAGACTGACGTTTCTGTACTTTTACATTGTGACCTAAAGATCAGGTAAAGTCCACATGAAAACGAAAAAATAAATGAGAGCACCAAATTATAGCCTCTCAACCCTCAGCTGTAAAGGCAGGCACAATTGCACAGTACTTTTTCCTGTCAGAGATTAATATCCAGGAGTTTTTGCTTTGAGACCAGTAGACACCTTTATGCTACATTGCCCAAGCCCTGATGAATGGGGATTTTTGGCCCCCAAAACATTTTGGCTATCTTTTGCCTTCCTTTTGTTAGGTGAGATAATATCAATAATGGGTCTTGGAATCTTTTGCCTCCCTCTAATTTTTCATGTTCACTTGGACTTCTCAATTTGGATGACCCTTGTCTTTCAGGCCCCCATTCCAGGAGAGCTGTTGAAGCCAAGCCAAAATTATGTCCAGTACAGTTCCTTCTTTCTTTGGACCAAAGATATGAAGTCAGGAAAAGGAAAAGTCAGAGTGGAGTCAGGGCTCCTAATCTGCATATTTGTTCTGAAAAGTACTAAAGACAGGGAACCGGAATAACAGCCAGAGAACTAGACTTTCCAGAAGTGGATGGGTAGGAATGGCAGCCATTGTGCAAACGGCTGCTCCACTCAGTAATAATTTTAGCCCCTAGAATATTACATGGGACTGCATTGTTAGTGGACTGTATTTCACCAGATCGCATGGGGGTTGATTTATTAAAGGCAAATAGGCTGTGCACTGCAAATGTAGTTGCTCTAGCTCTCAGGGGAACATGCAAGGAAAATTAAAAAAACAGCATTTTGCTTGCACATTATTGAATGAAAGAAATCAGCCATGCTTCGCTTCATTTTGGAGCTTCCTCGTGGATCTAAAGCAACTGCATTTGCAGTGCACAGCCTATTTGTCCATGGTATTTTAAGGGAAAAATATTATGCATATAAATGCAATATGAATATGTCATAATACACTATGAAGTACCATTACATTTCATTTCCAACATGTCACAACTGAGTTAAGTAGAAGAATTAAGCTGCACTGTACTTGAGTAAAAAGATATTTATAATTTTAGTTTTAGTAGGTTTTTCTGAAAAGAGTTTATTTTTTTGCAAAAATGACAGTGAACACAAAAGATCAGAGGTACAAATCTTGGTGTGAAATACCAAAAAGAATCCAAACTAAGGGCAGAAATAATAAAGTGCAACCATACAATGAGGTCCATATTGAGCAGGAAACACCACCTACAACAGTCCTGTTCCTTAGGCAGGCAATACATGAGTCATTTTCTTTGGTTCAACCAGCAAGTTGAACAAAAGAAAATGAATCAATACCCCTATCCATGCATTTGAGGTGCATGGAGGGATCCCTCCTGTAGAGTTATTGTAGTCTGAGAAGTGGGGTGCCTTCCCCACCGTCAGAATCCATTCATTCACTATAGCCAATGGCACTGATCGAGCAAATAATTTGCAACAGTCTGCTTGTACAGAAGTCAATCAAAAGGTCAGCTTCTGTACAAGCAGACTGCCCCTAGATGGATCAAAGTTTGGCTGGTCCCTGCTGAACCATCCGAATTTTGATCCATCTGTAGCCAGCTTTAGAGCCTAACCTTGGCCATGCGGATTATGTGTTTTTGAGAAAAATATCATATAAGTAAACCTTTTCTTTATTTTTTAGGTAGGGGTACAGGACAATGTTTAATTCTGATTTCTAGCCAAACATAAGATTCAATTAGCTATACCCACAAGCCAGAGTTTCCTTTGCACAGGAAAAGGGAATTTTTCCAATCAGATATCAGAGTGGAATATGAGCAGGAGCCATTATCACAGCCTCTTAACAAATTGCCTGCTTCTTCAAAGAACAATAAAGTCACTGAGGATAAATGCACCCCTCCCCCAATTAGACCGAATCAATGGAGCATAGATTGCTCATTGTCCTATTCCTGAAATGTACATGTGAGTAATAATGTATGACAGTTTCCCCGCAATCTATGCACTGTCTGCTAGCGATGGGTAAGAGTAGATGACCCTGCTTCGCTCAGCACAATGGGAGTGTCAATCAACACACAGAATGTCCAACATAAGCGGAGTATTCTGCTCAGAGAACATATTGTAACCGGATGCTCAAATTCAAGATGAGTCAGGCTTACATAAGGATCCAGTGTCTGACTTGGAAAGGTTTATTCTACTCAGTTTCAGATGCACAAAAAGGATCATTGGTCTTAACTTTCTTGAAAGTCTTAAAGGGTCAGTCCACCCAATACTGACTTTTCAGTTGATGCCTGGGCTGAGTGATCGCTCAGGTTCCAGGCTCCACCCACCAACCATTCAGTAATGGATTTTCAAGTATTTCATATGAACTTGGCAGTCTGATAGCTGACTGCTTAAAGGATTATTTTAAATTTTCCAAAAAATGCCTATGCAGTTAAGGGTTGCCTGTGGATAAAAACAAACTGTATAGCTTTGACTAATGTTGGATAAGGCCTTGGCTATAGATGTGGGCCATTTACCTACCTCCCAAAGCCTGAGTGAAAAACTCCCAAAGATTACATCACACCGTTCTGCCTTGTTGCTAGGTTGTTGCTATAATTAGGAATATATATGCTTGAATATTTAATGCTTCACTGCTCCTGAATTCAGAGTAGAGTTGCCATTCTTGTGTATCTGCTTCCACTACAATGGGATAAGAAGATGTTGCATGGGGTGTGTCTATCAGCATTTTCACAGCTGATTCACATGTCTGTAGCTTGTTAATCAGCACCTGGCCACACCTAGTCCTGCCCACTGCTTTCTGGATTGACAACATGGCTTCTGTTGCTGAAACCTTCCCACTGAAGGATATGGGAGGGGGAACATGTCGGATACAGAACGGTTAGTAATGTGGAGGACCAGGGTTCAGGGAGATATCCCCAGATGTTAGGAGAAGAAGGAGGGTGAGAAAAGTAAGATGGAAGCGGGATGAATATGAGTGCACATGCCTTCCTGTCCTGGTGTTTGGGTCAGCAGGTGAGTAAAGTATCAGCAGGAGGTGATGAGAGCAGTAGTAGGGAGATGGTAGCAGTGAGGGTGAGATATATAAGCTTTGGGGTGGAGCAGAGGGGTAAAGAAATGAGATTTTGAGAACAGAGGATAGTAATATGAAAAGGAGGAGTAGAGGTGGCATATTAAAAGGTAGATGGAGTGGCAATCAGACTTGTAGGAGATGTTTCCCAGGGTGTTTGCTTGCAGTCCATCCAGAGTGCAGTAGAGTTCTTTGTTGTATCTTCCTGCTGCATGAGTTATCCTGCTCTAGTTAAACTGCTGTGTTCAACTGCAGCTCCACACTCCAGCATAATCCACACTCACACATAGACCTTCACCCCATCTGTGACTGTGACCTCCCCCCATATGCTGGTCTTAATTTATAGGGAGATGGTCAAATGAGCAACTCTTCTCCGCCCCAATTAGGAACTGATAAGGATCACATGAATGGGGGGGGATGTTTCTCAAAGACAGACCAGACACAGGCCAGAGCCATGAAAGAAGTGCAACAAGAGGTGAGAATCAATTAACACAGACCAAAATATATAGACTATTTGTTCTGAGATTTGCAGAAAGTCTGAAGTAACAGTTTAGAGTGGAGATGAGAGCAGCAATTTACCCAGAGATAGCAGAAGTCTATAGAAGACACCCATAGACGTTGTTAGCCTACTATTATGGACATTTCAGTAAATGCCTGTGTGCTGACCTTTAAATTTCTGAGATTCCAGGCACCAGCTACCAACCTTTACAAAGGGATCTCACATTCATACATATTAATGTGCTGTGTATATTATTGTTACATTCATACATTATAATGTATTAGAAACTTGTCGGTGTGTGAACTCATTGGGATCCATCCATAAATATTAGTTTTTGGTGGACCCCTTTAAGCCTAAGTCATATTTGGTAGTATAAATAGGGGTTGTAATGGAACTGACCCAGACTGCACTTGAGTACTTCCGTTAGAATACTGCTTCCCCGTCTGAACACTGACAACAGACACCCCAGCCGACCATACAAGACTAGACGACACCAATCTGTCTGAACATTGAACTCTTTATTTTAAACTCAAACTGGCTTTTATACAATACACACTGAGACTGATCACATAATCATATGTAAACACAGCTATATACAGAAATAGACTTAACACTAAACAGTAAGTTAATTAGGTTAGCTAGCTGGGTGACCAAAACAAAAGGTGAATGGGAATTCACACCTAGACAATGGTTTGAGGAATTAGGATCTCACTACAGAGCAGATGGTCCTGCTCCTTCAATTCACATGTCTAGTTCAGAATCAACAACCAGGAATAGTCTTCATATGGCTGATAAATATTACAGTCCCATCTGAAGTAATTCCAACTGCATTCTCAGAGTCCATTAGTCACTCTGTGCCCTTAAGAGACACAGGATGACTTGCACATAAAAGGGATATGGGGAGTTGAGACAGGGGTCTCCCAACCTCTGCAAAGTAAGCTGGGTTCCATTAGCCCACCACTCATGGTGACCACAAGGATGCATCTATGAACCTGTACTATGTATCATTAAAGTATATGTCAACCCTTACCTCTTAAAACAACCCATTCAATTTAAAATAGGAATGAAAGACAAAACCTTTGTATTTTGATAAAAAAAAGACTATAAATACTTTTTCTTTTATAAGTGATCACATATCCTATTTTCTCAACTGCATAAGGAGATTATTAAGGTGGGGGTGGGAAAACAGCAGCACACTGGACTTCCCAGTAAATGGCTGTGCAGGATGGGGGGGGGGGGTCTGTCAGCATAAGTCTAATCATAGGAGGACAGGTAGGCTGTAGGTTCAGAAAACTGACCATGCTGAGATGGATGCGCTCTCATGCCTAGTGTGGTTGGTTTTTAATAGGAAAGCAGAGTGACTGGCAGGAAAACCAGGGGTTTCACAAAAAGGAAGCAATACAAAGAGAATAGGATGCTTTTTAACACAAGTACATGGTACAACAGGCACATATCAGGAATATGAAATGCTGGGATAACATATTGTTTAAGTGTATGTATTTGTCTTTTTTTACCCCTTCTTTGTGTATTTAATCATCCTTTGTGGGCTGTAGCTTTGAATTTTCATATTACTTTTGTAAAATAATCTATGTATTTACTTACCCCAGAGAGCCATGAAAATAGAAAAGAAGACAGTGGCTGGGTTGTCAAATAAGTGGCTGGCACGTGCTGTACCGCAGGCAGAGCTTAGATTCCAGTAGTCGCACGCCTTGTCACATAGTGGGCACATGGTGAACGTTTGGTCTGTGTTGCACATTTCTTTGCTGTGGAAGCACAAAGAGGACCATTGTCACTTTCACACTAAATTTAAATGGATTTATGGCTCAATATATAGACTTTGTTATTGTTTAGGTTATCATCTGTAAGGCATCCCTGAAACTGCACTTGTGTAATTAATAAATAAGTAAATATTCATGTGTAGCTACTCATCCATGATTGTACTTGTACTCCTTATTTTAGGGATAGCTGGAAGCTCAAATGAGTGTTTTTTTGTACCTCCAGTGGAATCACATGCTAAGGGTTGCAGAGACCTGGGACACAGCGGGGTTTATTTACTAAAGCTGGAGAGTCCAAAATCAGACTTCCTTCTGCATAGAAACCAATCAGCTTCTAACCTCAGCTTGTTCAATGAAGCTTTGGCAATGAAACCTGGAAGCTGATTGGTTTCTATGCAGAAGAGAGTCTGATTTTGGACTCTCCAGCTTTAGTAAATAAACCCCAGCATGTCCTTGTAGGACCAGGGCAGGGGACACAGCCTTGAAACCTTGGGCTCAAAGTGAGTGGGTTGAATGATGCAGGGTGTCATCCAGCCTGGAAGAAGATTGGCAGCTGGAAGCTGCAGGAAGGAGTCTGAGGAGAACAACGCAGTATGTATGGACCTACTTTTTTTATTTAGACAGGCTGCTTGGGGATCAATTTTTGTTGTTAATGCCCAAAATGGAATTAGGCTTTAATGTATATTTGGTTCGCAAAAATTCAACTACGTAGCAAAATTTTCATATAAATATTCCCCGCCAGCAAAGGTATCTCCAAAGTCCTTTTCACCTATGCTAGCTTTCAAGCAGACATTTTAACCCCCAAACACAAAAATACAAGGTGCATGCAGCATTGCAAGCCAATCCATAAACTTCATAAATGTAATTTGTCCAATCAACTAATTTTTCTTAAACTTACACTTTAGTTTTGTAGTTCCTGAGACACTGATGTCACAGGTGCACCCTGAGAAGGTCACACCATTAATGCCTTCCAAGGAGACCTGGCCTCATCTGGTGCATGCGCTGCTCAAAATTTGAGGTGACTTGTTATTTAATGATAACAAGCCACCCCAGATCAAATACAGTGCATGCATGAGATCATAAAAATATCTACTGTTACAGAATGTAATAGCTTAAGTTCAGATTACACACAGACAGCTGAATGATTGAAAGAGTGACTCACTCTCTTTTCCTCTGTACAGGCTAGCACAGACTTTCAATTAGAGAGACACAGTCTGAAAGCAAACAGCTTCTGCTTTGCTATTGTCTTTAAAAAACATAATGCTTTGACATCATTTTCATGGGTGCATTCAGTACAAAATATATATTTGTAAAATAAAGATTTTATATACATATGCAAAAATACAAAAAAGGCAGGCTAAAAACATAGACTAATAAAACTGATCTAAAATTTTGAAAGTTTCCCTTTAAACCTTACCTAGGAATGTCACCATCGATGGTTATACATCCATACAGAAAGACTATTATCCCAACTAAAGAGGCAGGAATTAGCAGCCATGTGTAAAGTCCAAGCCAGGCAAAATACAGTCCAATTTTTTCTCCAAAATATTTTCTGAAATGAACACAAGGTAAAGACAAAGAGAACAGCTATTTTTGTAGTATGTGAGTTTGTTGAAATACAGTACATGAAAAAAAGTGTGAGCAGGACTAAAGGACTGCCCTTGGTATCCTCACTAGTGAATGAAATATAAAAGGTGCAGCGCTAAAAAAATGAATGAATCAAATATACTTCTAAAACATGTGCATATACATAAATAAATAATAAGGTGAATAGAAGCAGCAATAAAACAAACAGAAGCAATATTAAAAGGCAGACACAGTGAGGCGCTCTGATCAGCGCTACCAGTCTAAAGTGCGAGAGTTCATGAGTTAGACTTAGACTGGTAGCGCTGATCAGAGCGCCTCACTGTGTCTGCCTTTTAATATTGCTGCTATTTGTTTTATTGCTGCTTCTATTCACCTTATTATTTATTTATGTATATGTACATGTTTTAGAAGTATATTTGATTCATTCATTACTTTAGCGCTGCACCTTTTATATTTCATATAAAAAAATACTGCCCTTCCAAACCTTATTCATACCCTTGATGTATTTATAGGTTTCACTCACATCTCTTCATTCCCTTCTGTCCTCCAAGATGTACATTAACATTACGTTTCTGAAGTCTCTCCTGATACACTATATTGCCAAAAGTATTGGGACACTCCTCCAAATCATTGAATTCAGGTGTTCCAATCACCTCCATGGCCACAGGTGCATAAAAATCAAGAACCTAGGCATTCAGTCTGCTTCTACACACATTTGTGAAAGAATGGGTCACTCTCAGGAGCTCAGTGAATTCAAGCATGGTACAGTGATAGGTTGCCACCTGTGCAATAAGTCCATCTGTGAAATTTCCTTGCTACTAAATATTCCACGGTCAACTGTTAGTGGTATTATAACAAAGTGGAAGCAACTGGGAACAACAGAAACTTAGCCACAAAGTGGTAGGCCACGTAAAATGACAGAGCGGGGTCCGCGCATGATGAAGCGCACAGTGCGCAGAAGTCGCCAACTGTCTGCAGAGTCAATAGGTAAAGACATCCAAAATTCTTGTAGCCTTTAGATTAGCACAACAACAGTGCATACAGAGCTTCATGAAATGGGTTTCCATGGCCGAGCATCAGTTTCCAAGCCTTATATCACCAAGTGCAGTGCAAAGCGGCGGATGCAGTGGTGTAAAGCATGCCGCCACTGGACTCTAGAGCAGTGGAGATGTGTTCTCTGGAGTGAGGTATCATGGTTCTCTGTCTGGAAATCCGATGAACGTGTCTGGGTTTGGTGGTTGCCAGGAGAACGGTACTTGCTTGACTGCATTGTGCCAAGTGTAGAGTTTGGTGGAGGGGAAATTATGGTGTGGGTTTGTTTTTCAGGGGTTGGACTTTGCCCCTTAGTTCCAGTGTGGAACATGACTGGCCTGCACAAAGTCTTGACCTCAACCTGATGGAAAACCTTTGGGATGAATTATAGTGGAGACTGAGAGCCAGGCCATCTCATCTGACATCAGTGGCTGACCTCACAAATGTGCTTCTGGAAGAATGGTCAAACATTCCCATAGACACCCTCCTAAACCTTGTGGATAGGCTTCCCAAAAGAGTTGAAGCTATTATAGCTGCAAAGGGTGGGCCAACTCAATATTGAACCCGACGGACTAAGACTTGGATGCCATTAAAGTTCTTTTTCGTGTAAAGGCAGGTGTCCCAATACTTTTGTCAATATAGTGTAAGTTTTATCCCCCAGACCTTTCACCATTTTTGTTACCCGTCTTTGAACTTGTTCTATCTTATCAATATTGTAAGTGAGGTCTCCAGAATTAGACACAATATTCTAAATGAGGTCTAACTAAAGAGCTATATAGGGAAATCAGGACCTCCTTCCTCCGGGTGGTGACTCCTCTTTGCATCATAATACCATGGATGCAGAGCAATGTGGGTGCAGGTTTATGAGGACCTGCAATCACAGGGTGCCCTAAGTATAATTATGAGCACATCTAGTGGCAAAAAGCAACTACTGTGGGAGACAGCACTGGGAAGGAGATGAGAATGCGGCCATTAAAAAAATGTATATAATTTAGCCCAGAGCTGAGCTATAAAGTCGTTTTTTGATTAACAGCTAAGTTGGCACTTCATAAATTGCCATTACTGCATTACCCTGTAAAAAATCTGTTAAATAGCAACAATGTATAAGTATTAAACAGCTACATGAAGCTATCATTATTTAGCAGATTGGGTAACCATGACATGCCGATATCCATTCAATGGATAGACGAAATGGATATTCCAAATGGCTGGTAAAGTCAATGATACGTGTAAAATATAGAGTAGCAGGCTGTTGTGAGAGAGCTAACTCCTTAAACTTTCTATCTTTCATTAGCTGTGTATCACATGATACACGATCAAGAGTCGCGGTTAAAGATCTCAACTTGTCTGTCATCGAAAATGTTCTAGTGCCTCTTTCCACTTCAGATCTTATCTATCTTTCTTGAAACAACGGATAATGTTTCCGCAGGACAGATGTCATTGTTTCCTTGCCAGCTTCCCAAATGATTAACCATGCAAATCAGTTTTGGTACTTTTCCCAGCTAGGTTTGTAGCCTCTGCATCTGCTAAAATGTCCCCTTAAGCTCATGGAAATAAAAGTCTGTCTCTTTTTTTGCAAATCTTTCTCATGTTTTTTGGCAAGGCAAGTAGAGCGTAATTTCAGGGAAGCTCTGGTTGTTGGGATTCATTGTAAGGTAAATTCCTAAATAGCTGTAGTTCCTAAAACTAAGGGTTATGGCCTTTGTGTGGTCTCACAAACTCTTTTGTTCTTGGTTTGAAGGAGCAGTCCCCCCCAAAAAAATGAAATTTTACCTAGAAGTAGACACTGGTAGAGGAAAAAATCTAAATCCTGGAACACAAATATAATATATTTCAGCTTATCAATATTTAGATGTGGTGGCTGCATTTTTTTTACTTTCTAAGGCTTTTTATTCCCTTTATTTTAACCTGATGATCCTGCCAGAAACACACTTCCTGTCTTCGTGTGACAAAGCTCATTCACTATACTGTGTCTATGGAGATGCAGATTTGTCATCATATGACAGGACTACAAAAACCTCCTCCTTTCCTCTTCTTGATAGACATCTTTTAGAATCCTGTTGGAGAGCAGCACCGAAAGTGTTGGTGCTTGTGCCCGATTTTGTCCGTGTCTGCACAGAGGATGGAGCATTCACACTGTGCATCTTCCTAAATGCACTGTCAATCAAAAGTAAAGTAGGCCTGATGGGGAATTAGACTCTCAGTTCCCTACCAGCCTTAGCCCATCCAGTGACAAGTCATTTCCAAAATATGAGTACTGCATTGAATGAGGTGGGGGTTACAGTACTGTGCAGGAAGCTGTCACATACATGCATTCATTACATACATTCCCAGCACAGGCAGAACCCACTCTGAGTAGTGGTACCTCTGTACACCAGCTCAGAGTTGGTCTTAGTGACATTATGCCATAATAAAAAATTCTTACTTGCTTGCTATAGGAGTAATCTTGCATGCTCACTCCCAGCTCTGTGTGTTCATAGACATACATAGCGCGGTTCAGCCTTGCCCCCTGTTTCCTCCTCACAGGCTGTCATTGACAGCAGCATGAGCCAATGGCTGCTTGCCTTCTGCTTGGAGAAGGGGTTTTTTTACCTTAAAGTGTTACTAAACCCACAACAGTAAAATCAGTCTGTATATGCAGTAAAGCATGCTTGTTATACTCACTGTGGAACCTAATGCTTTACTACTCCACATTGTGTAAAAATATCCTGTCTTCTCTGATCCTCTCCTTCATTCAGTGCCCCCCTCTTTTCTCCTTAAGACATATTGTGTGGAGTCACTCTGCACATGCTCAGTTTGGTGTGTATTGCTAGAGAGGTTGTTTTTTTTTTTAGGAGAGTGCATGTGATCAGCACATGGGCAATCAGCACTATCCAGACAGAGGAGAGGGGTTCTGCATCCTCCTAAAGCAGATTGAGAACCTCTCTTACAAGGTTTAACATGTGCTCTGCTGGACACTGATTGAAGTCACAAGACTGCTCTAACTGCTGATGACAAAAGGTATTTAACAGTTTATATTTACTAAAATAATTGCACTTCCATGTTCTGTGTTCTGTGGGAGACCAGAATGCAGGTTACGGGGTTTAGTAACACTTTGAATAGAATAGAATGAATAGAATCCATTAAGATAAAAAAATCTTTTGCCTTTACAACCATTTTAATTTACTCACAGTATCAATACATTCAGTAAAGAAAAAAAGAAAATAAAGAAAATATAACTGTAGCATGAATTGCAATTTGAAAACATATTTCAGCTACAAAATGATCACCAAAAAAAAAGATTTGATATAAACTAGGACATACCATTTTGGTAACAATTAGAATTTGTATTATTAAATCAATAACAAATGGCAAGCCCTATGTTACCTTATTAGATCAACAGGTTGATATTTGTAAAATGCTCCATATCTTGCCCATTCTCTGTGTAACAACTATATTAAAAGAAAAAAACAAGTTTCATTTTCAAACATTGTCAAAGACACATTATCTCAAGCTACTTTACAGTAGAGAAAAAAAACATTTAACACTGTGAAAAAAAGTGATAATAGATCAAATCTACTTTTATTTTTTGAGGAAAAATATATTAACATTATTTTAGTGCAGGCACACACAGTATAGCCTCCATTTTTAAAATTAAAATATAAAAGATGACACTGCATCGAATAATTAGATACCAAATAAGCAGCCACAAAATGCCAACAAACTACAATACCCAAGCAAAAAAAAAACCCAACCAATATCCTAACCATAAATGATGGTCCTAGAATTACTGCTCTCACTTTGGCGTTCTTGGCAATACCAAATATGTATTACTAAATTATTATTATATAACTAAAGGCAAAACATTTTTTTTAAATTTTGAATAGAGTGTAGAGGGATTAGAACACTTGTGACATTTTTATTGCTTTCTGTGCCCCCAATATGATTTACCCTCTCTATTTGTCCTGCTTGCCATTGTCATTGAAAATTGAAAGTAAAAGAAAATCCCAAATTTTGGGTTGTCCCCAGAAAAGTAATAGAGGGGAAATCTTCTGATGGGCACACTAGTTCTGATAATCTGGGGGCCCCCAAAAACTCAATTAATTTGCAGAGATTTCCTCTCACTCCCGGTTTGGCTATGGGACAGGAAGAGAAGAGAAATCTTCTCAATGGGATACCGATGGTGAAAAAAAATCTGACGGGTTATAACCCTCCCTTTCTCTATCCAAAATGAAACTACTTTAACTGTATTGCTATGACATGGGAATTCCAAGTCCCCTATTTGATAGCATTGTGCAGATAATAGGTATTCTTTATGCAGACAACAGGGGTTTATTAGACTCTTGATACGTCCCCTGCACTGTGTCTGAGGACAAAGAGTCCTCGATCTGCTGTTTTTCTGGCAACATCTGACAACCTTGAACCCAGAAGTGCTTACTTCCATGTTTATATTATGGGACTTGGAATGATTAAGGATTGGATTTTCCTCAGCTGCCAGCTTTGCCATCTAATGTAATTTTTTTGTAGCCCAGACTCCAAAGAGTGGTGGGCGAAAACAGGGAACCACAAAAAACATCCACTCCATTTTCCCTTACAGATTAATTTTTTGTGTAAAGGTTAAAGGCACAGCCCTACATATAAGATACACAAGCGAGCATCACTCCTCCATTCCTTGCAATCTGATTAGTGTTTTTCAGGAAATTAAACACCAAATCTATTAAACAGATAGAAAGCAGATGAAGGATGGAGGAACAGTAAGACAGGTTCTGCAAATGGGCAGCCATGTATGAATAATCAGAATTGTATTTTTGGAAAGACCTGTTTTTTATGTTTTTAACACTTAACACTTCATAAAAGGACCTAACAGGCAGGATAAAAGGGAACAAGGCTTCTCTGCACCTCATAGCAGACATATTTTTCTCTATATTAGTATTATAAATATTCTCTGCTCATTCTTAGCCCTACATTTACTTTGGATTAACAATTATCTTTGAAAGCTACCTAAACACAGATTCTAAAATACATTCATGACACAATGTACAGTAACATTTTCAGCTTTTTTTTTGTTTCTCAATAAAAAATAAACTTTATTTTATCAACACCTGCAGAGTGGTCTCCAAACTGCGACCCGCATGCCAGATGTGGCCCTTTGCTTGCTTTGGGGCACTTTTCCTTCCACTGATACGAAGCACTATTCCTTCCATTGACATTAATGATGGGGCGCTATTCCTCCCACTGACACCAATGATGGGGCACTATTCCTCCCACTGACACCAACAATTGGGCACGATTCCTCCCACTGACACAAACAATTGAACTCTATTCCTCCCACTGACACCAACAATTGAGTGCTATTCCTCTCATTGACACCAATGATGGGGCACTGCTCCTCCCACTGACCCCAATGACGGGGCACTGTTCCTCCCACTGATCCCAATGAAGGGGCACTGTTCCCCCCACTGATCCCAACAATGGGGCACTGTTCCCCCCACTGACACTAGCGATGGGGCACTGTTCCTCCTACTGACACCAGCGACAGGGCACTGTTCCTCCCACTTATATCAGAAATGTGGAGCTAATTACCACACTGGCACCAACGATGGGGCACTGTTCCTCCCACTGACCACCAAGCCTAGGGTGTTGTTTACTCCCACTGATGCCAGGGCATTTTTTACTCCCACTGGCCATGATCCGACCCCCCTAAAGTTTGAAGGGCAATAAACTGGCCCTTTGTTGCAGTGCACAGCCTATTTGCCTTTAGTAAATCAACCCCTATGTGTCCATGCACATTAAGCAGTCAAGAGGTGTTTTTTAAACTCAGCATCAAGAGGCAGAAAAAGAACCCTTCTGTTTTGCATTTTTGAGAGCATTTTTCTGGCAGAGAAAAAACACTACCCACTCCTAAATTGTGCAAAATGCTAATACAAAAACGTACTCAAAATGAGTGTTTTTTTTCTGCCAAGAACACTTGCGTAGTTTAAACCAATACGCATGGAGCCTAAAGGTTGGGCGTTTTCCTTAGCCTTGCCCCCAACTTCTTACTAGCTACTCATGCAGCTTATAGTAATAGACAAATAGGAAATTGAGAAGGCTGGGTTAGCCTTTAGTTAATAAATGTGTAAACCTCCAAAAAATATATAAACACAGCTGTCCTAAAAACTTTATCATTTCCTTGGGATTGATAGTGGAATATGCTTCTCATCTAATGATTAACTGAAGGACACATACAGTACGCACATGCTGTTGTGCATCTGCCGTGTGGTGCTGTGCTTAATTTTGAGACCGCATGATGTACACACATTAATGCAACCCCAAACACAAGACACCAAAATAGATCTGGATGTGCCTGTGGTTCTTCCTGTGTTTGAAGCCACAGGAATGTGATTATACAGTGTTGTATATAAATACATACATACCTCCAGGACAAAAACAATGCTAGGTCTAACATAAGCAAAAAGGGAAGAAAACTGAAAATAATACAAACAGTATGTTCATCCTCCAAGTCTACATATGGAACCACAGAACCTCAAAGGTACATGGCCAGTGGTGGTGTCACCAGGAGCTAGTAAGGGGAAAGGCCAGCGCACAATTGCTAGTATTTTTTTCTACCAAGCAGATATAGACAAAAATTAAGAGGACTTATAGCCCCTTTTTATAAAGTAATTATGAATTAATATGAGCATAAAAGTAGTAGCCTCAAAAATAATGCACACATAAACACATATAGCCTTTTTTTTCCTTGACTCACTAGTAGCATGAAATAAGTATTGCCAAGGATCTTGCCCAAGTTCATGTCGGAATGGTTTAGAGAAGTAGCTAGAATCAGACTAATGATACATTTACAAAATGATTCCTATACAAGATTAAACAGTCTTCTGTTTATATAGGATATGCATGTAATGAAAATGCATTGGAGAAGGAGAGAGAGGGAGGGGTGAAGGAATCCCCATAATATGGAAAAGAGATAGTAGATAAGAAAAGGAGAGAGGTTGGTTTAGGTACTTGCTCCCCATCCTTTTTATTTTAGTTTGGATAAAATAATATTTTGGTGACTCAGAAAGCTCACATCCTTTCCTCTCAATGTTGAGCTACCCCCCTCCCCCCATTATCTCCTTTAGGGTGTGGGGTAAATGAGTGGGAGAATTTATTTTTAAGGATGCACAAGATATATGTTTTCAGTAATATGGAATGGAGGTTATTAATTCACTGAATATGGGCCTAAATGGGTGATAACGAGGGGGGGGGGTAATAAGAGAAGGGTGGGTGTGGAATTGGAAGGAAGGGATGAGAAGGAAGACAAAAAGGGAAGGTATAAAGAGAAAGTCAAAAGCAATTTCTTTTTCTTCTCCCCTAATATCATTATTGGATTGTTTTTTGTTTTTGTTTATTTTGTTCACATTATAACACATGAAGTAGGGGGTGGATGGGAGATGATGAGGGGGGAGAAAGAAAGTGAGAGGGGAAGTAAGGATGTGAGAAGCGAGGATTAGGTAGAGGGGCTAGGTAGTCACTAGATCTATCTTGGTGAAGATCAGTTGAATCATATACACTCAGATATGGGGGCCCCCACCTCTCCTGCTGTCTCTTTCCTCCTCTTTGGGGAATAATGATGGTTGTCATGACATCTGAACTGGATTCCAGGATGCACATCTATTTATTTATTTATTTATTTAGTGGGTGTGATGTATATTAGTTTTAAATGTTCCATTTTTCATAATTGCTGTCTTGTTTTTCTGTATTGTGATGTATTAATGTGTAAATTGTTTAAAATTAATAAAAAGAATCAATGATTAAACACATATAGCTACACAGTAATTACTCTAAAGCAGGGGTCTCCAAACTTTCTAAACAAAGGCCCAGTTTACTGTGCTTCAGACTTTAAGGGGGCCAGCCTGTTGCCATCGGGAGTAGAAAATGTCCCGTCACAGTTGGAGTAAGCAATGCCCCATCGTTGGTGTTGATTGGAAGGAATTGTTCCCCATTATTGGTAGGAATTGTGTCCCAAAATTGGTAGGAATTGTGCCCCAACATTGGTGTCATTGGGCACCATTGTTGGTGTCATTGGGAGGAATTGTGCCCTATCACTGAAGTCAATGCGAGGAATTGTGCCCCTTCACTGGTGTTATTGGAAAGAATTATGCCCTGTCACTAGTATTATTGGGCCCCATTGTTTGTGTCATTGGGAGGAACTGTGCACCATCCTTGATGTAATTGGGAGGAATTGTGTCCCATCGTTGGTGTCATTGAGAGGAATTGTGTCCCATCATTGGTGTCATTGGGAGGAATTGTGCTCCTTTGTTGCTGTCAGTGAATAAATTAGTGCTCCAAGGGCCAGATAAAAGCAAGCAAAGGGCCGCATTCGGCCCCCAGACCACTGCTCTAGAGAATAAGATGAATCCCATGATTTACAGTATATGGAAATTGTGCACTGCACTCAGGGAAACCAAATTTTATCTTAAAGTTAAACTCCAGGCAAACAACTAAATAAACAGATAAAATACATACGTAAGAGTTGTATTACTTGCCAAAGTATTGTATATCTGTCTGTCCAGTCCTGAGAGTCACACTGCACAGCCCTGTCTAGCAGGAGATGAAGCCTGATCTTTTGCCTCTCCACCTCAAGACTTTGTGTGCCTTGTGTGGCTTTGTCATCTGCTTTTGTTAGTGTGATACTATGGCTAGCCATTAGACTAGGATACGATGGGGTAATACAAATGCTATAAAGTACACAAAGTATACATTTCACCCTGATGGTCAGGGCATTTTAAAGAAAAGGTTGCGTGGTACCAGGAAAGGCCACACAGTGAAGGGCTCAGGAGTGAAAATGGGGGGTGCATGAAGGACAACTAAACTGAATTTGTCCTTTAATTTCACTGATTAAAGGAGCTCCAGACAGGTTTGTGTTTATTAAAAGTCAGCAGCTACAAAAAACTGTATCTGCTGACTTTTATTAAACACTTACCTGTCCCAGAGTCCAGCGATGTTCTCACCCGCGCCATCCCTTCTCCCCTTCTCTCCTCCATGGCACTGGCATCTCAGCTGTGGGCACCAGGCAGTGACAGCTTGTGGCTTCACAGCCTGGTGCCCACTGCGCAAGCGTGAGTTGCGCTGTGCCGCGCCTCCGAATTGGTCTGGCAGTCTTCTGGGGCCTGTGAAAGTTCCCAGGAGACTGCGGGAGGGAGGAGGGGGCCGAACTTCCGGCTCACTTCACCACAGTGAACTGAGCTGGAAGTGGGAATGGGTACCTGTCAAAACAGGTATCCGCTCCACCCTCCCCACAAAAGGTGCCAACTATGGCAGTGGAGGGGAGGAGGAGGCAAATAAGCTGAGCTTCCGCTTTTGAGTGGAACTCCGCTTTAAGGTGATGCAATGGATAGTGTTTTTTTTTTTTTGTGCAATCATTGCCACAGTATTTCTTGTACATTGTACTAGAGTAGTATAGAGTATTATTATAATTAAGTTAATAATTTATATGTAATAATATTGTAAATTAGGTATTAGGAAATAACAGATTACATTAAAAAAATACTTACCATTCTCTCATTTAATTCACTAGTTTTGTGGTCATAATCCCCCTGGGAAACAAAACAAGCTTTAGACCAAAAATATTTTCAAAGATTTACATACTAGTGCTCTGAAATTTTAAAATCACAAAATGTGGGTAATGTCTAGAACACAAATAGGGATTAAATCTCCTCTTCTTCCCTATGGAAGTGGACTTCACCTTGGCATCCTCATCTCCAGTGCAGAGCCATGGGGTCTGCTTTGCATTTCATGATGTCAGAAAACCTACAAACATGGAGGTACAGAGGAAAAGAGGGTGCAAGGACTGGTCTTTCAGTCTGATGGAGCCTTTGTGACAGTAGGATCAGATAAATAAAACTACCTTTACCCGTCCCCTAGACCTAAGCAAGCATTTGACCTTTGCAGTGCAGGGGCAGCCCCACTTCAAGAGAGGATTTTTACAGCATTAAATGAGCCAGTTTCTTTGTTCTGCATTTAAAGGATAAGTTCACCTTTTGTAACATGTTCAGGATGTAACATGTAACATGTTACAGATTCCCCGGCTTCCGCTCCCCTCCCCATCCCCTGTTTTGACAGCTAGCTGGAGATCTTCTCCCCTGTTGGCTGTCACAATCTGAAAAAAATGCAGCCATGCAAGGCTCTGCCCTACTGTCATTTATTCAGTGTTCTGTGAATGGGAAACTACAAGTTTTGACAGCTTTTGCAGCTGTCAGCTTGTAGTTCTAAGGGAACTACCATGGCACTGTTAAGCTAGTTCACTGAGCTTCCTGTCATTGTGTAACTGCATGCCCGTATTGGAGGTACGGGCAGTCAGCTACACAGACAGTCTGGAGGACCACATCATTACACCCATGATCTGCTGATCGTGGGTGCAATGCTTTATAAGCTCCTTACAAAAAAATATTAAATACATATATTTTTTACCTGTAAAACTGTGCATTTTTTTTTTTTTTTTTGTAAGGGTGAACTGGTTTATTTATAGGACAGGATGGGTCCTGGATGGATGCTATGTTGCCCAATATTTCGGTTATGGTCCCTTTAAATGTATTGTGTACTCAGGAGTTTGATGCATGGTGTCTTAAGAATTCTGGGGTAGTAGTAAAAGGAGAGGACTGACTCGTAGTCCTCTCGTCATTAGTACTGGTTTATTTGGGAGAAGTAGAAGAAGCGCCTCTAAGTGCAGCATAACACTTTAATGAAAATCAAAAGTAGGAACACTCACATTTATGAGGTTAAAATAAGGCATGAAAATGAAGTAGTGTGGTGTAGCATCGGACAGGAGTGGACTGTCATCGGTGATGCTTTATTTTAACCTCATAAATATGAGGGTTCCTACTTTTGATTTTCATTAAAGTGTTATGCTGCACTTAGAGGCGCTTCTTTTCTTTATCTCATCTACACAGATTCTGCTGCAGTACTGAAAGCTTGCCCTTAGTGCCACACGGACCCCCCTAATACAGTCACCCGTACCATTGTCACCCACTACCAGACTATTCCAGGACTTTGTGCTAGTATTTGCGCTGATTACCACTCTTCATTTTCTGGTTTATTTGGGACCCGGGATTTTTGGAGATCCAGAGTGAAATTGGGGTGGGAAAAAAACCTCCACTCCTGACTACAGGAACTCAGGTTCCTACAGGGTTAGGCAGCCTCCGGGAAAGAGCACAAAAGACAGGGAGTTCCTAGTCCTGGGTGTGGTGGAGTAGGAGTAGTGAGAAGACTTGGCTGAGTGTTGTACGTGTGCTGGAAAAACAAGGCTGGATGCTGCTAACCCTGGGGTAAAGCCCCTTATATGAATTTTACATGTTTGATATTTTTATTTGTGCTGAAGATAAGCAGACATTTCAGTTGTGTTTTCTGAAGTTTTTTTTGCTCCTGGAAGCTATATTTTGTTTGTTTTGAAAAAAAAAATACACCTTTATGCTTAAACAAACGGCTTTGCACTTGTTTCCACAGAGCTATACCCCTGAACTTTACAGCATTTTTTTATATATTACAAACATTATTGATTTTGGTAAGGGTACTAAGATATCCCAACACATGCATTTATATATTAAATAAATAAACTTACATCATGCAAAGGAAAGGCAGATTCGTATACATTATTCGCTATCAAAGTGGTAATACCTTAAAAACAAACAAAATACTATTTAATATTTAATACATTGTATTTCATAGCATACACAGCTGTAATGGTCATGGACATTTGGGGGGTACCTGAATCTATGAGGCTAGATTGGGTTCAGACTACCACCCAAAAAAGTGCAAAAAGATAATTGGCACTTTGAAGTCTTGCAAGTACTAAACAGCTTAAACGATAACTAAATCCAAGAACAAAAATGTATTAGATTCCATTTAAATAATCCTTGGATGTGGTGGTTGTGTTAGTTTTCAGTTTGCAGACTAAGAACATTTCCAGCAAATATAGAAAATACCTGTTAATCTTTTCAGAAATGTAATGTTTTGCTAAAAAGCCACAGAAAATAATATCTTTCTTCTGTAAACTACAAAATTCTTTCCGTACCCTTGCCCTATGTAATGAAGATCAGCAAATCCCACATGGAAGAAAAATACATTTTAAATATATTTTTTAAAATATTCTTCCCAAATATATTGACATATATTTGGAATACTACAATTTTGGCCATATATATATATATATATATATATATATATATATATACACTGTATGTTGAAATGCGTTATTCATATATTACAAACTATATGAAAAATATTTTAAAATATACATTTTCAAATATACTGTATGTCTTTAAAAATACATTTAATCTACATTTTTGGAATGCATTTACAAATTTAAATTTACTTTTTTATGTGTTAAAAATAATCTGAAGAATATATTTTAAAAATATATATTTTTACAAACATTTTTAATATTTTGTAATATATAAAAAATGTATTTCAACATACAGTATATATATATATATATGTATATATATATATATATATATATATATATATAAATATATTGAATACAGCCAAAAGTGTAGTATTTCAAATATATGTCAATATATTTGGGAGGAATATTTTTAGAATATATTTAAAATATATCTTTCTTTCATGTGGGAGGACACAGCCTGGGTGGCAGTCTTGGCTCCCCCCATACATATAATATATATTTTTGCCTTTTTTATTTAACCATAGCTGGGGGGGTGATGTAATAAGTGGACTTTGCATTCTAATGTTTAAGGGCTTGTGTAGACAAGCACTGATTTCCAGTATTTGATACACATTTAAAAACATGTCAAATGTAGGACAGCACCTTCACATTTATCTAAAAGGTGTAGTGCAGATACAGAGATACAGTACCATTCTGTTTGACCTTTACTACAACCAAAGAGTGCAACATCTGGAGCAACTCAACATAGAAACCAATCAGCTTCCAGGTTTTATTGTCAAAGCTTAACTGAACAAGCTGAAGTTAAAAGCTGATTGGCTACCATGCATAGCTGCCCCATATTCTGAATACTCCAGTTTTAGTAAATCTACCCCAATGTTTGATAGCAATGACCATCTTTGGCTTGTATAAGAGCAGTGCAGGGGCGGACTGACCATTTGGAAACTCGGGCACTGCCCGGGGTCAGTAGGGGGCCCCATGAGATGCCCCTGGTACCTTTTTCATAGGCTTTTTTGAGTTTGGGCAAGGACACAGGGGCCCCATGATCCCCTATTGCCCAGGGGCCCCATGAGTTGTTAGTCCACCCCTGGAGCAGTGTGAACAGCAAGCTTTGACAAAGCATCTGCAGAGCTTCCAGCGAGCTTTGTTGAAGATTTTAAAGTGCCATTCAGCTCCAGTTTGTAAATGTTGAACATAGATCCCAATGGGAGTGCTGACTGTCATTTTAAACAAGCTGCTAGCAGGCTTCAGCACTTCTTAAAGCTTGTTGAAAGCCTGCTAGCAGCTTGCTGAAAGTAGCAATCAGCACTCCCATTAGATCTATGTTCAACATTTACAAATTGGAGCTGAAGGACACTTTAAAAGCTTCATCAAAGCTTGCTGAAAGCTCTGCAAATGTTTTGTCAAAGCTTGCTGCTCGCACTGCTCTTATACAAGCCGAAA
Source organism: Staurois parvus (assembly GCF_062004578.1). Lineage (NCBI taxonomy): Eukaryota > Metazoa > Chordata > Amphibia > Anura > Ranidae > Staurois > Staurois parvus. The sequence continues at coordinate 77,252 of NW_028319069.1, forward strand.
CCCGTGTAAAACAGGCCTCACTGACACATTGCTAGAGTATCACAATACAATTCATCACTCTTTTGGCCTTGTTCACACTAGCATTGAAAGCAGTTTTTAACGCTCCTCAAACACCTATGCAAGTGATACTATGGACAGCACACAGTGCTGTTCACATTATCAAAACGTGAAGTGTTGCTTTGCTTCAAAATTGAAACCTCATGTTGAGTCTGGAGGAGTTTGAAGCCTTTCAACGCCTCCCATTCAAGTGTATGGTAATGCTACGCAAACACGCTGGCAGGTATTTGCGGGGCGTTAGCAGTGCGGTTGCCAGGCAGTAAGAACATTACAGTTTATTATAGGTATTTGTGGTGCGGTTTTCACGCTTGTAAGATGCGTCAAAACATAGGGCATATGGGGAGCATTTTTAATGCTAGTAAAATGCCAGTCTAACGCCTATACTAAAGCTCATTAACGCTCATACTAATGCTATGGGAGTGTTTGTTAAGGGTTAGAAATTTAGTCAAGTGTGAACAAGCCCTATTTGTTAATAAATCTGCATTTTTGCTAAGACACAATAATCTTTTTTGTAGTTGTTTGATGTTTTTAGTACAGGAACATGAGTTAGGAACTGTAAACCTGTGTTTCCCTGCCACTCATTATCTCTGGCCCTAGGTAGGCTTCATAGGGGATTAGTTATATAGAGGGATTCCTCCTCTTCTACTAATGCCCAGATCTGCTGCTATTTAGAGCCACCATATTTCTATTCACCCACAGCTCCACCTGCTGATCCAATGTGGTATTGTTACTTCTTCAAACAAGCGTAATGATGAGTAAATTTGCGCACTGAGCAGCCATCATACTGAATTCCCCACACTTATGGATTAAAGTCTAAGCAATTATCAAGCAGGGGATTTCATTGCTTTGCATGTGCTGTCCAGCTATAGGAAAATTTGGTGTTTTTTACTTTCCACCACATGCCTCTAGAAAATATTTTTCTCTACAAATACAAAACATAATGAGAAAAAGAAAGACTCACTCAGCAAATTCTGATTATATTCAACCACACAGGTAGAGCTGGCCCATGTGTCCCTACGTTACGCCAATATCTTAACTGCCTTTGGATAGCTCAGCTCACAATTAGTAGGTGTAAAGCCAATATAAATACAGTTTGAAATAGGAGCAAAAATAATGGAAAGACCCACTGCCCACTAAATTTACCTGCACTTCTAATATTGTGTCAGCAAAAAAAATACTATTACTGGTCCAAGTACCCTGAACTACTGGAAAAAGTAATTTCTACATCATAAAATACTAGGCACAGTCATTCGCAGTAATGTGCACTTGGGAGAAAATCTTAATTTGAAAGAATTTTTTCCAACTTAAAAAGATTTGGTAGAAGAAAAGAACATACAGTGGGTTGCAGTCAGAAATTTACAAAGATTATTTTCTTCTTCATCAATACTGAGTTTGTTTGGAATATAATATAAATAGTGCTGTGAAATTTGAATAATAAAATAGAAGTGTGGAAAGGATTTGAATGCTATAAATGAAACAGTATCTGTGTTATTAAAGTTTGAATGATTAAAGTATAACTAAAGGGTTTTAGTTTTGGAAGAATGGAGAGGGATTAGAACACCTGTCAGTTTTTATTGCTGTCTGTGTCCCCCAGGGCTGGACCTAGCCTATCTAATCTGGAGGTGCAGTAAAAAATGTCAGGGGATATTTCTCTCATAGAAGCTGGCATCAGGTGGTCTAGGCTTACCCGACATCAGCAAATAGTATCAAGCAGCGCATTTAGCCCAATTACCTAAATATCATGCAACCTTTGAAATCCCTCAATGGGTTTGAAATCCCTCAGTGGGTTGCACTTGAATCGATAGAATGTGACCCCTTATCTACAGCTAACTTACTCTGGTTGAGGCCAATAGACCACCGCTCTATAACCAACCCCATCACTTCTCACTTTTTATCCTTATGGGATAAACTGAAAACCCGATATCTCCTCCAATCACTACATAATCCCCTGCTCTCGTTTCTACGAAACGCAGCTTTTCCCCCGGCCTGGCAGACACCCATTTTGTTCAAAGCCTGGTCCTCTGCTAATTTGCTCCGCACGCATCATTTCCTGCAGAGGAATAAGTTTAAATCCTTTGCCTCGCTGCGGGAAACGCATAGCCTCCCAGCTTCCGAGATATTTCGATACTTGCAGCTACAACACTTTTACGCCCCCTACACTACAACAACCAATAGGCCAGATGCCATGTCTCTCTTCGAACGAGCGTGTTACAAAGACCCTCATAGACGTGGGCTTATCTCTTGCTTATATTCACTCTTCACTACTTCGATTACCACGTCCCCCCCTCGGTATACTCATAAGTGGGAAGTGGATTTAGGTAAGAAACTCAATCCATCTGATTGGGATCACATTTGGGCCAACACAAAATCATCTTCGCAGAACATTGTAGTTTTGGAAACAAATTATAAAGTTTTAACCCGCTGGTACTTGGTCCCAGCGAGAATCGCAAAATTTACCCCTAGTTACTCGCCCAACTGTTTTAGAGGCTGTACAGACTCAGGAACACACTTCCATATGTGGTGGGAATGCCCAGTGGCCCGAGTCTTTTGGGATGAAATTTTCACCATGATATCTACACTTAGCACTATCACTTTACGACCCGACCCAACAACAGCCCTACTCAGTCAGTGCCCCCCTGGCGTCTCCAACTCGCAATTCAAGCTCCTTATGCAAGTTACGACGGCAGCTAAGCAGGTTATAGCGAAATCCTGGAAATCCCCCACCCTAAATGTTGTGGCTGTCAAAACCAGAATAACACAAGCCATGATACATGCAAAGGTGGAAGCCACAATTCTAGACAAGATTCCTAAATTCTTGCGTATATGGAGCCCCTGGGTAGAGCGCTTCCTCCCGCCTAACTTTGATGAATCACTCCTTCTCCCTTGATTTGTATACTGTGCGCCAAGGATACTGTCAATAGCCCTTCGCAGGCAACACGTGGGGTCCGCTGTAAACTTGATGAATGCTCATGGAGTCATCGTTGTTGTTCCTCTTCCCCTTCCCTCCCTTCCACCCCCGTCTGACCCCCATCCAAACTTCCCCCTATTTCTTTAATGCATTTGGGAGACGTTACTCTGACTGGCTGGGACAATAATGTCATCTGTTGTCAACTCTTATGTACCTGTTTCTGCTAGAAAAGTATAGACATTTGTAATATGATCCTCATCCATTTTTTTCTATGTCCTACTGCCATTTCAATGTCCAATGTACATTAACAAAGTCTCCTTGTTTGTGTCATTATGGTTTTTTGTTAATAAAAATGTTTGAACAAGAAGCTGGCATTAGGGTTATTACCAGATGGTATCTGGTACCTACCCTTCTGGCTAGAATGTTCCCAATGGCATCATCTGAGTGTTTCAGGGGCTGCTCATTGAGTGGCTCAATGCTTCACATCTGGTGGGAATACGCAGTTTTTGGAGCAAGGTCTTTTCCATGCTTTTGCAAGTTATCTGAGGCTCCAATACAGCAGTGAGTTCAGATAGTGCTTCTGAATTAGCCGCCACCAGGCTTACCACATCCCATCCGCCGCTTGGTCTATTTTGTCCCGTTAGCAGCCAAAATCACCATTGCGGGGTCATAGAAGAGGCCCTCTGTTTCTGTAAGCCGCATGGAACACAAGATATCCTGGATTATGATCCATGAAAAGGTTGCTAGAGTGATTAATGATAAACAATCTATGTTTGAACTCACATGGGAACCACCGTGGGATCCTTTATGAAGATAGCATTACCTTCTTCTCAGATGTGATTACGCACTACCTTCTTTCCTTGGACACCTAGGTCTCCTCTTGTTCTCTTTTCTTTTTCTCTCTTTTTTTTTATCCTCTCCCCCACCCTCCGTTCCTCTTCGACTTTTCGGGGGGAACTCTACTGTGCTCCTTCTCCTTTCTCTCTCCTCTTACTAGTATTCTCTGTTTTTTTTTAATACTTTCTCTTCTATATGTTTTAGTTGATTCTCAGCCCATTTTCTATCACTTAAGGTATCTTGTTTGTTTGTTTGTTTTTCTATGAATATTGTTATGTGTTATATGCTCCTCCCTCTAGCCCTAGTACCTTAAGGGTGATTGATATACCTCTCTAGCTTGTCATACATTATACCTTACTTACACAGATTAACCTAACATGGGATTTTGATATTCTCTTCACAGTGCCCCTCTACGTGGGGTTCCCATCACAGTACCCCTTTACATCAGGGTCCCCACCAGAGTGCCCCCTTATATCAAGTGTCCCCATCAGAGTGCCCCTTTAGATCAGGGTCCCCATTAGAGAGTCCCCTTACATCAGTGTCCCCATCAGAGTCCCCCCTTACATCAATTGTCCCCAACAGAGTCCCCCCTTACATCAATTGCCCCCAACAGAGTACTCCCTTACATATGATTAGTTATCCCCATTAGAGTTCCCCCTTATATCGATGTCCCCATTGAAGTGTCCACTTACATATGAATAGTTATCCCCATCAGAGGCCCCCTTACATGGATTGTCCCCATCAGGTACAGCCCCCACCAGCACCTACCTAGATCCTGCCCTGGTGCCTCCATCAGGGAAATTCACCCTCTCTATTTGTTATGCTCACCATTATCATTGAAAGTGAAAGATATAGGGTGTGGAAATCATCTAATTGGGACACTAGTTCTGCTGACCTGGGGGGTCCCTTAATTTGCAGGGATTTCCTCTCACTTCCTTTTTGGCTATGGGACAAGAAGTAAAGGGAAATCTCCACAATGGGATACTGAAGGAGAAAATTCAGATAGGGGTTATAACCCTATCTTGCAATATTCAAAGTGCTAAATAAGTTTAAACTTTGAAGCTGAACTCTAGGCAAACAGCTAAATAAAAAGATAAAAATATATATTGGAACTGATCAACGTATTAAGAGATTTGTACTGACCACTCAGTACTGAGATTTACAAAGCTCTGTCACACAGCATAGTCATGTCTGGGAGACCTGATTTGGTAGACCCAGGTATTTATTGTTTACTGCAGGTAAGTAACACTTAGTGGTCCCCTACCCTGCCTCACCCTGTAATTGGACATTGAAAGAAAGAGGGGCCGACGGATGTGCTCACTCCTCTGCCATTCTTCAATTTTCACTTCAGCATGTTCCTTTTTAGCACATCAGCACTGCTGCATAACTGGCCACTTGTGCTGCTTCTCCCTCTCCAAGGTTGAATGTGGTTGTATAGGAACTGCAAGAGGCTGATACCAAGCAAAGTTCAGATACTTACACTGCTTGCACTTTAAACATGATTGTGTGTACATCTGACATGCCACCTTCTGGCTGTCAGATAAAAGCAGTCTGGCGCCTCCGACATCCAGTAACAGATAGACAAGAGGAGCCTGCGACCGGCATAGTGGGTGCCTCTGGGTAGAGGGGAGGGTATGTCTCCACTCTCCTCCCCTTCTTGTCACAGACCCAGAAGTGAAGTGTAAAACATGACTTCCGGTTCCCCATGTCAGTTTCCCCGGACAGTATGGCCTGGAAAGAATGTAATGCAATACAATCTGCATCGCATTATATTCAACGAAGAACAGGGGAGACATCCAGAATCTTTTAGACCCCGGAAGTCTCAATATAGAGAACCTGTTACCAAAAAAATCATCACATAGGGAATAGGAGGGGTTTAAAGGGGCACAATTAAATAAAATCTGCGCCTACACCCCTATACTCAGAAAGCATGTACCATAGTCCTTTACATAAAATATAGTTAAATGATTGTGCTGCAAGCAAGAGTGTAACAGACGTACAGACCTCAGCACATTCATTTTTATAAATGAAACTGTTCCATTACATATGATGTTCTAGACACAGATGGCCTTACAAAAGAACTTCAGGAGTAATGTACTTAGAGTGCAATGGTCAGGAGTAAGATATTTAAAACACAATGAAGGGTATTTAGGGGAACATACTGAAGATAGAAGCTGCTTTGTTGCCCTGCACAGCTATGCCAGATTCTGTCTGTTCCAGTTTTGATAAACTCACCCTAATGCCTAGTACACAATATCAGTTTTTATTTTTCTTCGACCCAGCGGGCTGTATCCCATGTTAGTACAGTGATCTCCCCGCTGAGCTATTGTGTTCTGATAGGGGGAACACACTGGTCAGCACTTGCAGCCATTGGCTGCCAGCACTGAACGGATGTTGATACGATACTGGCATTCTGAAGCTGGCTTCTGTCGGACAGGTTTATGTACTCACAGTTTCTGTTGAACCATATTAGGCCCATGTGTACGGGGATTAACTTTTCCCCCAGTCAGAGCAGAAAATTATCAACAAAACACAGGTCTATGTGTAAATAAATGAAATATTATTATTATTATTATTAATAACAATAACAATAATAAATGAAGATAAAAGAGATATTGATCAGGGCTTGATCTAGGTTAGGGTATGTGCCAGGGTCGAAGGTCAAGGTCAGGTTAAAGGTCAGGCAGGGTCAGTATGTTTTGGGTAGGATTTTTAAAACATTTATATAGCGTCAGTGTATTTTAGGTAGGATAAAAAAAACTACAAATGTGTACTATTTTTATTTACTGTATTGCCACAAAAATTAAAAGGAAACTTTATTTTGGTGGTTGGTCATGATAATGGTAATAAATATACAGCTAATTTTTTTATACTCTTTTGGACTTGAGTCTAAACAACACCCTCAAGCCTCAACACAATCATTTGTATAAAAAACTTAAATTATTCCATTACATATGGTATGTTTTTCTGTACACAGCCTACCTTCAGGAAGAACTTTATTAATATTGTGATTACTGAGTAACCAGCAACTATTATATAATAAAGGTACAATAAGAGTGTAGTGGTCAGGAGTATGAAAAACACAGCATAGTGTATAGGGATGGAATGCAGGGATCAGGAGTGTGTAACACAGTGTGCAAGAGTCAAGAGTGATTATTGCACAAAATGCAGGGGTCAGGAGTATATAACACACAGAGTGCAGGGGTAAGGAGTATATAACACACAGAGTGCAGGGGTAAGGAGTATATAACACACAGAGTGCAGGGGTAAGGAGTATGTAATGTACAGGGCTCACTGGACAAGAGTGTATATCATACAGAGCGCAGGCGTCAGGAGTGTGATACACACAGAATGTAGAGGTCAGAAGTGCATAATTCACAGAGTGCATAGGTCAGGAGTGTGTAATGTACAGAGTGCAGGGGTTGGGAGTGGATAATGTACAAAGTGCTGGGATCAAGAGTGGATAATGCACAAGTTAGTGGACAGAGTACAACAAAATATGATTTCCCTCCCAAAGCCAAACTTCTCCCCACAGTACAGTCCCCTACCCCTTCACCAACTACAGCTCTGCCCCCCTCCAGTGCACTTCCCCCCTTCATCCATCATCCATATAAAACATGGCATTACCACAAAGTTCTTCTTTTATGCCAACATTTCACAGGCAGCATGACTGAAAACTCTACCTCTCAGTGATTTAGAATATACAAATATTGAATACTACACAAATTCAATATTGAATAGCATTTGAATATTCAATACTACACAAAGCCAACATGACTGGACCATTATACAAGATTTTTTTACATTGCTGGTACACTGTTTATACTGACATAATGTTTTTGTAAAGGTAGGTCAGCCATTAACTTAACCATAGTATATTCAGAATAAAAAAAGTGTAATATTAATACATACCCATACTGTATTTGGACTTTGTGCAAGACGTTCGCTTTAAAATTTCATGAACCTGAAACGCAAATCAAATAGCAAGCCATCAGATTCTTCTTTCATTTTTTACATTACACTGTACTGCCTATAAGGAGACAGTGGGGAATTACTGGGTAAACTCAGGCAGTCCCTAAGTCCAACACTCAATAATAAGTCTGAAAACCAGTACCAAGTTCTGCATGGCAGGTCTAACCATTTTAAATACAGTTGCAAGAAAAAGTATGTGAACCCCTTGTGATTACGTGGAGTTTTGCATGAATTGGGCATAAAATGTGCTCTGAACGTCATCTAAGTCACAACAATAGAAGAACACAGTCTGCTGAACATAATACTACACAAACATTAGATGTTGCCATGGTTTAATTGCACATAACATGTAAACATTCACAGTGCAGGGAGGAAAAAGTATGTGAGACCCTAGCTTAATGACTTCTCCCAGAGCTAATTGGAGTCAGGAGTGAGCCAACCTTGACTCCAATCAGTGTGATGATATTGGATGTGTTGCTGACAGCTGTCCTGCCCTTAAAAAAAACACACCTGTTTTGGGTTGAGTTGTTTGGGAAGAACACAGAACACTATGTGTGGAGAAAAAAAGGCACAGCACACCAACATCAAAACCTCATCCCCACTGTAAAACATGGCGGAGGGAGCATCATGGTTTGGGGCTGCTTTGCTACCTCAGGGCCTGGACGGATTGTTGTCATTGATGGGAAAATGAATTCCAGAGTTTATCAAGACATTTTGCAGGAAAACGTACGACCATCTGTCCACCAACTGAAGCTCCGCAGAGGATGGGCGATGCAACAGGACAATGACCCAAAGCATACAAGTAATTCAACAAAACAATGGCTGCAACAGTACAGAATACGCCTTCTGGAGTGGCCCAGTCAGAGTCCTGACCTCAACCCGATTGAAATACTGTGGCATGACCTTAAGAGAGCGATTCACACCAGACATCCCAAGAATATTGCTACACTGAAACAGTTTTGTGAAGAGGAGTTGTCCAAAATTACTCCAGATCGTTGTGCAGGTCTGATCTGCAACTACAGGAAACGTTTGGTTGAGGTTATTGCTGCCAAAGGAGGGTCAACCAGTTATTAAGTCCAAAGGTTCACATACTTTTTCCTCCCTGCACTGTGAATGTTTACATGTTATGTGCAATTAAACCATGGCAACATCTAATGTTTGTGTAGTATTATGTTCAGCAGACTCTGTTCTTCTATTGTTGTGACTTAGATGACGTTCAGAGCACATTTTATGCCCAATTCATCCAAAACTCCACGTAATCCCAAGGGGTTCACATACTTTTTCTTGCAACTGTATCTCTCAGTTTTTCCAGCTCATGTCCATACATTGATTGATGATCAATGAATCAAAAAACTGTTCAATACACATGGCTCATACTCATGGAGACACAACAGAAAGGGACACAAGATTTCTTCAAAGTGTGAGAGAAAATCTTAGGTCCTGTGCTCATTATTGTAACAGGAACGAGCAATTGTGACATCACAATTTTCACACGATTTTGCATGTCGCATAGGGCAGCTTCCCTATGCAAGTTTATTGCCCAAAAAGAAGCTCCTGCTCCTTTTCAGGCGACAAGCTTCATGTGATTTGTGAAGTCACAGTTTGCCATGTGATCCTGTCAACAATAATCACAGCAGAATCGCATCGCGTTTGGAGTGCCATTGAAGGATGATGCGTGCGCATTGTGCTGTAATTGTCACACAATTTAGGACCTCAGGCAGAATCGCATCAACTCCGAATCCAAATCAGGTGTTCCCATTGGTGATTAAATTTAGGATCTTCTATCACTTGCTGTCCCAGTGACAATGATCTCCAGTGCAAACAGAGTGGAGGAATCTCCCCAGGGAGGAAACAGACAGTAGTTAAATTCTGACAGGAGTTCTAACACCTCTCTAATCTACTCAAAGCTAAAAAAAAAAGTTTTGACTTTAGGTACATGTTAACCAGCTGTGGATCTAGGGCATGGTACACCCAAAAACCTCTTCAAAGTACATAGGGCACGTGTAGTACACCCTATCCTAATAAGACATGATTAACCCTTTATTCTCCCTTTCCCTGCAGATATTATTTTATTGCTGATTTTTTTTTGTTTATTTCCTTTTTGCTAACTATTAGTCTCCATTCACACCTTTGCAGTTTGCTTATAGTTCATTTTGCATTGCTTTTTGCAGTTCATTTTGCATTTTTCTACATGCCATTTTGATGCATTTTTACCACGTTTTGCATTTTGTTCTGCCCTTTTTTTTTTTAAAGTGTTTTTTTTTTTTGCTGGGCAGAATAAACATGCAAAATGCCGCAAAAACGTGGCAAAAATGCACTACCATGCATTTCAGCAGATTCTCCATTGAGCTCTATTGTAGCAAAAATGCTGCTTTTTGCTTTTAAAAAAAGTCCCTGACCCTTTCCAAAAACACAGCAGCTCAATAAAGCATAGATGTGAACATGTTCCATAGGAAACCATGTTAAGTGGATTGTAGTACATGTCTGCAAAAAGCAAAGAGCACTAAAAAATGCATTGGTATGAACAGAGCCTTAATATCTACATTTTTTATTTTTTGTTGTCTGTTAATTTTTTTTTTGCTGCATAAAAAATGGTGCAAAAAAACTTTATTTAATTTGTAATTATCCTTGCAATGCTTTTAGTATCATTGTACACAGGACAAATTGTAAAATAAAATTTAACTTTTTTTTTCTTTTTTTACTCACACTGATCAAAATAGAAAAAAAGTGTGTTCTTTTATGTTTGTTAAAATTTTTGTCTGTGAATTACAACTAAAATAAAATAATTTTTGGAAGATGAGGGGTCGATTTACTAAAAGCATATAGGCTGTTGACTTTGCAAGACATGTTATACATTGCAAACGAATTGCTTTTTTTTGCCTTCATATGATTGGATGATGGGAGCCAACAGAGCTCATTCTTTAAACTCTGGGAAAAATTCCCTTGCAAAGTGCAACTTCAATTGTAAATTCAATGGTCTATTTGCCTTTAGTAAATCAATCCCAATGTCACCAAATATAAACCTTGTTTGTCTTAAAAAATATTAATATGTTTATTAGTTTGTTATCTTAAGTGATGACAAATTATTGCTAAAGAAACATTCTCAACAGGATATTTAAAAATGTCTCTCCTCTGTAGGGGGTATACAGGAGTGACAGCTGAACTGGTTAATACATATCTTGGACCTCTAACTACTATGACCACCCAGGAATGCAGCACATTACAGCCCATCACAAGATGTTCTCATACAAGTGCCATTACTCGTGTGGATAAGCCCCAACATGCAGACGCCCCACCTGAGAGGCAGAGGCACCTCTAGGACACACGTAGAGAACGTCCTGAGTTCTTGTACACAACAAGCGTATTCTAAAAGTGGTAGAGGTGGCACCCTAACAGAGAGAAAACACACCGCTTGTAGCCATCATACTAGTACGTGGTTGTCAGTCATCAGAAGAACTAGCACCTGGTTGTATTGTTACGTTGCTACGCTACCCATAACAAATATCTAACAAGCTAGACCAACACAAAGGAATGTGAAGTGTCTGAAAAAACAGCACGCTACATCAAACTTCAGGACTTTGTCCTTTAGACATACTTACTATTCGACTGCGTGTTGCATTGTCAAAAAATGTCTCTTTGTCTTTAATATTGTACCTAAACGTGAAAATGTTAATAGTTAATTAGTGATATAGTTAACAGAGCATACATTATACACAGCAATATACAATAATACTGTAGTTTGTCAACATTTACATAACTGTAACGTCAAGGTAATTATGCTACTATCTACTGTATGTACTGTATTATCACATAAGTATTTTTAGTGAATGGTAAAGTGACTGTAAACCCTCACCTTGTAAAACAGCTCATTCAGTTTAACTGCCTCCCATCTGCCCTATAGCAGACGTACTGCTACAGGGTGGCACGGGTGCGTAAAATCACGTATATATACGTAATTTCGTATTTCCGGATGGGGGTGTGCGCGAGCCGTTCATTGGCAGCCACAGCTGTCAATCGCCAAGTCCCGGCCAGTAATTACTCACCGGCGCCCAGTGATTTCCGAAGAACTCCAACTGGGAGGAGGACTGTTTTGTTTACTAACAGTCCTCCTCCCTGTCAGTTCAGGCACACTGCTCTGGATGGCTGTGCATAGCACAGCCATCCAGAGCAGTGTGATTACACTGTAGCACAGAAATTATGAAGGGCCCTCTGCACTCTGGTATATAGCCTTTCAAGCAGACTATGCAATAAAGTATAGGGATATCTGGTTCACACATATTGCAATACATGTTTAAGCTGGCCAACTGCATCAAAGTAATCCCTCTATGGCCAGTCCTACTCTGCTCTGCCTATGCAAATGCTACTGTGGACACAATGCCAATATAGGGGAAAAGACAAAGTGGGGGAGAGCTACCAGATTTAGGTCTGGCTACTGACCCACAATGCAACAAACAAGATATACCTGAGCTTGTTTACAGTGAAGCACAGAGACACCGCCCCCTAGTAAAACACTCCTGTTAACCCCTTCCTGCCCAGTGCCATTAGTACAGTGTCAGCGCTTTTTTTTTTAGCACTGATCACTGTATTGGTGTCACTGGGGATGTCAGTGACACCAAATCACTTCCCCCCAGTGTCAGAATGTCCGCCGCAGTCCCGCAGTCCCGCTAAAAGTTGCTGATTGCCGCAATTACAAGTAAAAAAAAAAGTTTTTGAATTCCTGTATATATACTGCTATAACTTTCATGTAAATCAATTAATTTACACGTATTGGGATATTTTTTTTTAGCAGAATACATTTTGGTGTAAATTTATGATGAAATTTGATTTTTTTAATTTTTTTACTTAACATGTTTAATAGCAAAAAGTCAAAAATATAGTTTTTTTTCTCAAAATTGTTGGTCTTTTTTTATAGCACAAAAATAAAAAATGCAAAGATCTAAATAAGGACACAGCTCTAGTAATTGTTGAATTTACTTTTTTTCATGTATATATTGGATAGACGTTTTGAATGGATATAGTCCTTTGTAGTTACTGAAACAGATCCTTGTTTTTTTTTTTTTTCATTTTAAAGTACACTGTAATGTATGTAAGTAAAAAGGGTGGGTGAGTCAGGGTCTGTGATAATGAGGGCTCTACGTTTTGTGCTGTGCTATCAATCTAACAATGTGATGCCTACAGGTGGAAAGAGCATCTTCCTCATTTGCCTGTTGATGGTTAGTAATCAAGATGTGTTGCTTATATGCAATGAAACAGTAAGGCCTTTGTCCTGTCTGTGCTGTTTGGCAAGACTGTCTGGATCACAGTACTTGATGAAGATATGTTGAAGAGTGCTGGGTCAAGATTTTGGTTGATCTTTTGATATATTAGTAAAGAGGCTGCGCTCTGACATCCGATAGGTTCAATGAGGGGGTCTCGTAATGACAGTAGTAAGTTTGGTAAAATGAAAAGAGAACACCAGACATATGGTTGCCATTCCAGTTCAATTTCTATTTGTTTAACTCAAATAAAAACTGAACGGACTGTCAACCATATGTCTGGTGCTCCCTTCATTCAACCGATTTCACTGGATCACAGTACCAGCTTAACAGAATTACACATCCTCTGAAAATGGAAATAGTTCTTATTTAAGAATTTCTATTGCGTATTTAGATAGATTTCTGCTTAAAAAAATAATTTGAAAGGTGGAAAGAGTCTTTAACCTCTGTAGTGCCCAATATTGTTTATAAATGAAATAAATCAAGTTGTGCAAATTGACCAAATATGGGATTTTTATGATCTCACTGCAGACACAGAGAGGTTAAGAACTGAAATGCTGGTATAAAGTATATTATCTATGTGACTAAGGCAACTATTTCATCTTATTTCACATATTCTTTGAGTTAGGATAATTTAAACCATCCCAATGGTCCGTCTCCTCAGATTCCGTAGGAGGATATGGCCTCATGGCACTTACAGATGCATTTTGTCTCTGGAGAATGGATAAGACAAAGGTTTCATCTTCGCGTTTCCACCTAATTGTGGCACTTTGGGCTGTAAAGGCTTTGTACATTTGTTCCATATAGCGTTTAATTTGACCACGATGCCACTTCCTTGTTTCACTTCATACATCTGAAAAAAAACAAAATTCATTGACATTAGCAGGCCATTAGAAAGATGTTTGCACAGATTTTCCCTAAAGCGTATCTCCGACCCAACTGCGACTTTGAAAAAAGTGTAGTAGGCTTGGAACCCTGTTATGTTCTCTGTTATCAGCACAGTAAGAGAAGGCAAATATCCAAAATGGGCATAGACAGCAATTACATTTTTTTTAGTAGAGTTTGGGGAGGTTAGAATCCCAACATGCTTTTTAGTGCTATGTCCCCTAGAAATGTAATTTTCCCTTACTGTCTGAGTGTCACCAGACAGGAAATAATGAAAAATCTCCCCAATTAGGAATACACAATTGAACAACTGAAAATCATTGGACAGGATTAATTTTTTTAAATTGTACCACAACACACAGCATGTGCATTGTGGATCGCTACAGTGCAGGTGACTTACCCACTACTGTAACAGTGTGTTGCATGGTGCATGCTTTATAAGCATTAAAGCTGAACTCCAGGAATTCATCTACTTTGTAAAATGTGCTGGCATACTATGAATTAAGTCCAACGGCATGCATGCCACCTCCTGGACCTATTTCTTTAGTTTACATATGACAGTTTTACAAAGCTCCAGGAGTACAGCTATTGCTACACTTCCAGGGCTCTGACAGGACAAACTATATAAACAAGAGTGTGCAGCGCTAAAAATATTAAAATACAGTAAAAGGTACAAATAAATATAAAATATATAGAAAGTTCATAAACTGTAGGTGCTCATATATATCCTGCGTTATCCAAAAATCGGTGCTTGTGCTATCAGATATGGAAGAAATGCGCACTCACCAGAACGCGCAATATAATGCGCGTTTGAATAATATATTCTGATGTCATCAATTGGTCATCTGAGATGGGCCAGGTATAGGATTAACTCCGTATCAAGATGGATAGGTCCTGGGACTTTAAATGATGATTCAGGAAATTCCAGAGTTCCCCTTAAGGGATGGATGGGTGCAGCTCACAGGGTGTAAAAGAGACTCCCTCTCTGGAGACTGGATAATGGATGTCTGAAAACCAATACTCCCCATCCAGCAGCGTGATGTCACCCACACGTCGTCTAAGGGGGGGCAATGTAAGGGATTTCCGGCTAAAAGAATCACGTTCGGGAACGTGCATGCGCGAAAGAGACTCTGCAGAAGAGCTGCCGGTTGTGCGCATGCGCGCAGGAATACGCGATCGCGCACATGCACACATGCACACGCACAGCGAAGATTGGCTCCAGACAGGCTATTTAAAGAGGGCCTCTGCTCTGGATCAGTGCTGACTGGTCTTCAGCTCCCCCCTGTGTCCTGCTTGCTCCTATGCGTTTCCTTGTTGCTGACCCGGCTTGTTCCTGACCCGACTCCGATTACTCTCCTGCTCCTGGTTCCTGACTTCGGCTCTGCTCCCGACTCTGGCTTTTCTTACTGATTCTGTACCGCGCTGCCCGACTGTTGATGACCCTGGCTATCCTATGACCCTGCTTCTGTCCTGTGTCGTGGCTACCTACATTGCTCTGCTGCACATCGGGCATTACCCAGAACCTCACATCGGGCATTACCCAGAACCTGCTCTGTCTGCTACTACGGTACTCAAATCAGAGGATACTCTGCCTACCAAGGTCATCATCTGCAAGAGCCGCAACCAACAACCACTGGCGCTCTTGTCCCCCTGGTCCCCTAGACTCCCTCTGTTCCAACCTCAGCGGGGTCAGGGCTAGTGACACAAGTGAGGTCGACCTCGTCAATTCAGTCTCCTATCAGGTACGTGACAGGAGTGCTCCTTATAACCCTTATAACCCATAAACGTCTGGTGGTACGTCCTATGTACCGAAGATTACAAGGACATTCCAGGAGATACACGACATATTTTCTATTACATGTGATGCATTTATCGATATTGTAGAATCTCCCTGTCACTTGTGAAATGAAAGTAGATTTCTTATATTTCCTATTGTTATTAACTGTGCAAATAATGCATTTATTGCATGGAAAGAAACCACTGAGATTGGAAAAAAAGGAAATTCTTTCTGGCGGATTAATAACATTGGGCGCTATACGATGACGTAAGGCAGTTGCTTTCCTAAAAAAAACGATTTAGTAGTAATTCTTCCATTAAAATTCAATAAAGTAAGATCAAGAAAATTGATTTCCTTGGTACTATAAGTGTATGTAAAATCAATAATTAATTTATTATCGTTTAATGTATTAAAAAAAAAATGTTATGTCTTCTCGCACAAAATAATCTATGCCCACCCCTCCACTGTTCATTCAAAGAAGCCTTCATATTTTGATAATTGGTTCTCATAATATAAAGCGATCTGTGATTGGGCTGGAGGAGGGGAGTTGGGTACAGCAGCTGCATGCGACTCTGAAGCTTCAGGAGCTGAGACCACAGGGTCCAGTATTGGAGCACCGGAAGCATAGCAACAGTTATGCTCCTAAAACTCAGAAAAGAACTGTAAATTGTAAATTAAAGAGATAAGTAAATGAGGTGGCATGAACTTTGTTGGGCTTAACCCTTACTAATCAAGCACATTTTACAAAGTAGCTGAATTCCTGGAGTTCAGCTTTAATGAACCTTATCTTTGATACACCAGTGTGAATGGGCCCTTCTGTACTCTATTTGCTGTCCAGGAAACTCCACCTGTGTAAACAAATGATTTATTTTCCCCTGGTGATCCAACCAGTTAGTCTGTTGTTTTTCAAAAGAACAAGCTGTCCTGCAGATGTAGCAGTTACAAGGATGGGATAAATCATTTAACACTTACAGGGGTGCTTACAGTTATCATTTTTTATGTTAAATCTTTATCCCAAAAGTAAAAACAGTTGTTCCAACTGCTTAAGAATGTTAGCTGGAGTTCAGCTTCAATTTGTTAGTGTATCTAAATAGTACATCTAACACTCACTCCCCTTCCCCCAGACTGACATTGCTACTGTTCAAAGGTGCCCCCTGTGCTCCTTCATCCAGAGTGGGGGCATGCTAATACAGGAGGTGTATAACTATCCAGATCACCAGGTAAAAACAGAAAGAAAAAAAGCCTAATGCAGGCCATAGATGGGTCGAAAATCGGCCAATTTTCGCACCGTTAATGGGTTAATTGGTCGGCCGTTTTTTGGGTTTTGGCACATTTTCTTTATCTGTGAATTTGGAAAAAAATCGGCCGATTTTGCCGATCGACCAATTTTCCCGGGAATGATGGGCAAATCGGCCGATCTCTTTACCCATAAAAAAATCTGTGCATGAGCCATGGCCTGCAAGAAAAAGAAAAAGAAGAAGAAAAAGGAGAAGAAAAAAAGAAGTAAAAGAATAATAAAAAGAAGAAGAATTCCAGTCCGCTATTATATTTGACATGAACAAATATTGCGGTTGCAACAATGTATCTATTTGTATCCAAATAAAACCATCTGTATCCGAAATGGATACAAATGGATACATTGTTGCAACCGCAATACTTTTTCATGTCAAATATAATAGCGGAGCTCTCTGCAGGGACAGAAGTAATTAAATGCCGGCCGTAGACGAGATGAAAATCAGCCGTTTTTTTTTTTACCATTGGTGTTAACGTCGGCCTATTGAACAACCGATTTTTCATTTTTTTATTTTTTTTTTAAACGGACAGTTTTCGACCCGTCTGTGGGCTGCATAAGAAAAGAAATTTAATGAAGCCACCACATCTAATGATTGGTAAGCTGCAATATATAAAATTTTTTGTATTGGGTTTAATACCGCTTTAATATATATTTTATTTAGTCTATACATACCTTCTTTGTGGGCACCTTGATTTTAAGGAATTCTGCTTCACGACTTAACACTTGCCATGGCGCATGAATCCTTACGAAATTTAGACCCTGAGTCTTGTTCTAGAACAGAAGAAACATATTGGTAATTACTAATTAGACCTATATTACAAGTGAATAATAGTAATAACAGTTTTATTGATAGATTTAAAATCCAGCAATAGCCTAGGAATGAACTTCAGTTGTGCTAAGGAAAAGGTCCATTT
This sequence comes from Staurois parvus, assembly GCF_062004578.1. Lineage (NCBI taxonomy): Eukaryota > Metazoa > Chordata > Amphibia > Anura > Ranidae > Staurois > Staurois parvus. The sequence continues at coordinate 95,151 of NW_028319069.1, forward strand.
TAGGTGAACTACATACATTGCAAGGATTTTAGATAATGTTCTTGTAGAGTCTTAGCTGCTCCTGTTCTGGAGTTTTTACTGCATTCCTGCTGAGGAGCATAGGCCTAAAGCCAGTAAGCATATCAACCAATAACTTGCCCAACAAATGACACTAAGACAGGTTAAGTTGGAAAGGGCAAGGTCACAGCTTTATTGAAATTTACAACATGAACATTTATGGCCCATACACACAATAAGAAAATCATACGAAAATTTCCGTACAAGGAACAATTGGCCAGTTAACTGATCATTAGTGCAGTGCTTTTGACGATTGATTCAAAATTTCGGATGACAAAAACCGAGGGTGCAAGCTAGAAAATTGTTATTGTACGTGAACACAATGTCCAATTTTCGGTTAATGTGTACAGTAATCAGACTGAAACAGGGGCGGACTGACCATTTGGAAACTCGGGCACTGCCCGATGGCCCGGGGTCAGTAGGGGGCCCCATGAGAAGCCCCTGGTACCTTTTTCATAGGCTTTTTTGAGTTTGGGCAAGGACACAGGGGCCCCATGATCCCCTATTGCCCGGGGGCCCCATGAGTTGTCAGTCTGCCCCTGGACTTAAATAATTGAATACAAAAAAACAAGCATGATCAGAAGTAATGAACGACTCTACACTTTCCTCTTCTACTACGCTAGTACGTAGCTACGTTTGCTTTTGTCAGCCAAGAATTTTCCGGCTACATTATGATATGCACTTTCATGGTCAGTCATCTGATTTTCTCATAGTGTGTACTAGGCTTGAACCAGTGACAGTCCAGTTGTATTATGAGCACCCTTGAACAATTACTTGACTTAGTCTAAAAGGCCTGTAGTTACCATGAGCGGTGGAAAGACATTAGACTGACCAAACTTCCACTCAAGGGCATAGGCCATTAAAGGTAAAAACTGTTGAGAAAGCTGTGACAACCAACCTGAAACAGAAAAGGGACGGGCAACTTTTCTGTAGCTGCTATTCCACGGAGGAGCGATGATTTTACCTCAGAGTAGACCTTTTCTAAAATTCAGGCTGTGTCCCCTCACCGCGTGTCTAATTGTATTTATTTCAGGTACTTATATAGTGCCGTAAATTTACGCAGCACTTTACATATATATATTGTACATTCACATCAGTCCCTAACCCTCAAGGGGTGTACAATCTAAGGTCCCTAACTTACATTCATACATACACATACTAGGGCCAATTTAGACAGGAACCAATTAGCCTACCAGCATGTCTTTGGGATGTGGGAGGAAACTGGAGTACCCAGAGGAAACCCACACAGGCACAGGGAGAACATGCACACCCAAGGAAGGTGGTGCCATGGTTGGGATTTGAACCAATGACACTAGTACTGCCAGGTGGAAGTGCTAACCATTCAGCCACTGTGCTGCTCAAATAGTTAATTGTCTTAAGATAGCTCAAACCCAAAAATGATGTCCATGCCCAATCACTGTTTCCTGCAGTCAAGGCTCTCTTCCCCTTTGGGATCAAGGGGGATTCATTGTAAAACATCTATCATTGCACAGGACATACAGAAAACAACAACACACCACAACACAGCCCAGACATCCTGCATTTTATCACAGCACACTGTACAGAATTGCATGACACTCTACAGCAGTACAGCAAATTTTGCTGCTGTACAGTACCATAAATGAACTGTACGTTTTGTACACTTTAAATAAAGTTTGTCCAAAACAACAACAACAAAAGGGAGCTGTGTGATTCACTGAATCACACGCCACACTGCCCCCTAGCACATCAAGGAGGTAACCCACTCCAGCAGCTGTCTGCTCTAGGGTGAACCTGGCCTTACTGCACCCCGACCACCCACCCAAACACAGAACTGCAGCCTCTCAAGGCTGTACTCATGCCATGGCAAATTGCCTCCTCACCATCTGTCAAACATTCCATGAAAAAAGAAAATAAAAGCAAGCTCCTGATTGGTTGCTATAGTTTAGGCCAAAGTTGCACAATTTAGTCAAATTACTCACATAGAGATCTCTCTAAAAGCTCTGAGAAATGGTTCTCGGTCCAGAGGGAGAAGAAAGAAGTCTCATCTTGAAAAGTGAGAGATATTAAATTGATTAGCTGATTGTGACTTGGTATGTTATTCCTTGGCACCATGCCCTAAATGCCATAGGGAAATGGTGAGGAGGGAGTTGACTACGCAAGTAGCCTGGCAGCATGTAAATAGATGAATGTACAACCTAAGAAACAACAATGTGCAAGTGAAAAGCAGTCACAATGAAGTAGCACATAAAACATGACAGGGACCAAGCTATTAGACACATGAATGATACCTTGGTTAATTGTTTTTAATATGTTATTTTCTGATTTTTATGTTGTCTTTCACAGGGTCACTGTAATGTTTTAGGACAACCTTTATATTTTATTGTCACAACAAATGTATTTAAAATATTTTAAGTATATATGTTATTGAATGAATTTCTCTGTCAGCCATAAGCAGCACTTAACCTCCCTAGCGGTCTAATTATGTCAATATTTCTGTGCTCAAAGCGGTACATTTTTGTGCATGGAAATATGTTGTTTTTTTATTGTAGGCCTGTAATTCTTAGGAATAACTCACTGAAATTTGTCCGAACAAGAGTCTAGTAAACATCCCGGGTACGATAACATTTGAAACACAAAATCATAAATTATAATATAATAAATAATCATAAAAAATAATAATATATTAATAATAAATTTAATTCAATAATGTAATCAAACCAAAAACACTGAAATTTGAAATAGAGCGCCAAGTTCGCACATCGCTGAGCTTAGTCGCAAAATCGTTTTCAGTGTCTGATGACGAATTTCCCCATGAATCATTATCACTCAATTCTGCAAGTAGTTCTGATTTACTATCGCTGTTCTCTAGCTGGTCTAAAACCAATTTTCTTTTTATTTAAATATTTTATTGTTTTCAAATCACCATATTAAATGTACAAAAGCTAATAAAACAGACAGCATACATTACATATTTCTGTCATAACACTCCCCAGAAATAACCTTAGGAGGGGTAAAAGGTCACCGAGATTAAGGATAAAACCACTTTTGACCTAAAGGGACGCTTTTTGGACTTCATGGACGTTTCTCAGTTTCCAGGCAAAAAGAACAGTAAAAATGCAGGCAGGACACAGGACAAAGCACTCGGGACAAAATGTATGTGAAATGGTTTGATACAGTAATGTTTTACTATGTGATTTTAGTGTATTGAGTGAATGTCAAATTTTTTAATTTTTTATTTTCCCGCCGGCTCCAGCCCCGGTACGTCCCAAAGCTCGCAGGGTACGGAACCCGGAAGACGGATCCTGGCATCGGCCGGAGGAGATGGTCGGGGATGCTGCAGGGGGGACATCGCGGGAGCGCCGGACAAGGTAAGTGCTCGAGGGATCCCTGAGCAACACTGCAGGGTAATCCCGAGTGTAGCTTGGGGTTACCCCTTCTGGTACTGAAAGGTAACCCCGAGCTACACTCGGGAATACCACCAGGGGGGTTAATGCAACATATGATCAGTAAAGAAAATTCACTAAGAACATTCAATCAGAAAGTGAAATACCCTAAGAACATTCAATCAGAGGACAGGATGCCCTAAGAACATTCAACCAGAGGAGTGAATGCCCTAAGAACATTCAATCAGAAGAGGAAATTGAATAAGAACATTTGATCAGAAGTGAAAATACCCTAAGACAATTCAGTCACGAGAGAAAATACCCTAAGAACATTCAATCCAATTAGAAAATACCCTAGGAAAATTTGTTCGGAAGAGAAACTGCCCTAGGAGTCAGTCAGAAGAGAACATACCCTAAAAACAGTTCATTAGAACAGAAAATGTCCTAAGAACATTCAGTCAGAAGAGAAAAAACCCTAAGAACATTCAATCAGAGGAGAGAATGCCCTAAGAACATTCAACCAGAAAAGAAAATTGCCTGTGAACATTCGATCAGAAGAGAAAATACCCTAAGACAATTCAATCAGAAGAGAAAATACCCTAAAAACATTCAATCAAAAGAGAAAATACCCTAAGAACATTCAATCAGAAGAGAAACTACCCTAAAAACATTCAATTAGAAGAGAAAATACCCTTAAAATTTTGATCAGAAGAGAAACTGCCCTAAGAACATTCAATCAGAGGAAAGAATGCCCTAAGAACATTCAATCAGAAAAGAAAATTGCCTGTGAACATTCGATCAGAAAAGAAAATATCCTAAGACAATTCAATCAGAAGAGAAAATACCCTAAGAACATTCAATCAACAAGAAAATACCCCTACAAAATTTGATCAGAAGAGAAACTGCCCCAAGAACATTTAATCAGAAGAGAAAATACCCTAAGAACACTTGATTAGAAGATAAAATGCCCTGAATATTTAATAAGAAGAGAAAACACCCTATTAACATTTGATCAGAAAAGAAGATCAAAAGAGAAAATACCCTAAGAATATTTGTTCGTGAGAGAAAATACATTAAAGCGGATCTAAACCCTCCTATCCTTTACAGACAAGGAAGCTTCCATCTTAGTCTGTGTTTGATCTGCAGTTTCCATGGTGCTGAACCAACTTTGACACCAGCCATTTGATGGTTTAATAGTTTGGTTGGGAGCATAAAGACGCTGTGACAGTTATCAGTCAGACCTGCCTGAAAGCGGTAATAAACTCTCAAACAATACTTTGCCCATGATAAGCACTGTGATATAACTTACATGTCACTGTCTTTTATAGTGTCCCAACCTGCATCCTTCAGTAGAAATAGCCCGATATGTAGTGTAGTGTAGTGACATCACCGGTGTGATGATCACAGCGTCAGACCCCAGCCCTTCTCACCAAACCCATAACCAAAGGACTAGCCAATCTAAAACCCCACTGTCACGTGCGTAACAATGCCACACCCAGCTGCACCCTGCACACAGATTTTCCAGCTAATGGATCACAACCTGTGTACCTGCAGCCTGAGAGTGATTGTTACTGGGTCAGGTTAATTACACAATTAACCCTTCACACTGCCACCACCTCCTTTTTGTACAGAGAAAGAGGAAACTCAGCAATATCAGCAATAACACTATGATGTTTGCATAAGCGTCGGTATACCACTGTCACCGCAGGCATAGATATACCGAAGTTTAAAACACACACACAGTAGTGCTCTTCAGAGGCAGGATTTCTTAGTTTGCATTAAAGAGCTTTAGAAACAGTTCAACACTTTCAGAAAGTAAGATTTATTACTAAAAGGTCAAAAGGGTGCAATAAAAATATTTACAGAAAAAGATGTAGCCAATATATATATATAAATACAAAGAGCAATAACACAGCAAAGAGATAACAGAAAGGAATTTAGGGAGGTAAAGTACTTGCCAAACGACCTGGTTTAAGCAGATCAGGTTTCAGAGCCAAAAGGATGCCTTATCTCCCAAGTTAGTTCTGATGTTAAAAGGGAGAATCTTCAACTTTGCTCAACTCAGCTTAGCTTTCTGCTCCAAGGATAACAGCTTTTCTAGCAACTCAGCAGGGTGTCTCCTTGAAGCACAGAACCAATCACCTCATTTGGGGAGGGAGTTGTAGGCGGGGAGCTCAGGCTCTGACCAAAGCCCTCAGAAATTATACATTGGTCAATAACTTTTCCTAGGTACATGTAACATTCTACCCACGGGTAGATTAATACGCAGAATCGTCTGCTGAATGTCTACATATGAAATATGTCATACCTGCTGGGATGGTGAAGGAGATATTATTTTCTGCTCTCCTGTTGATCTCAGCTAGGGGATGTAATATATCAACCGATTTGTATTAAAGTGAGCCATCTGAATATGTGCTCCATGTTTGTGTAAATCTTTCATAATCCAAGATATGTAATCATAGGTGAAAATGGATGTTGAATGTGGTGTCTGGTTTACTGTTTATCTGGAATGTCTTTGAGCTCAGTGAAGGACTTGGTTTATGGCTTTATGATATCCCAGATTGAGAAGTTAACAGACATCTAGGCCCCGGCTCGGTTGGAATTTTATAGCCCTGGAGCTCTCCCACTGGGGCCTGTTGCCTTTTTAACACAGACCACATTCCTGAGGGAGGGGGGAAATTGGAGGAGGAAGCCTGATTTGGAAGTAGACATGATACAAGATGGAAGATCCTTTAGCAAAATGGAGGTTCGCATCCATCCCTCTGTGCATGATTGCTACAACCGGCACATGGCATTTTGCCTCCCATTCATGGTACGCACAGTGTGCCGTCAGTCAATACATCCTGTTGCCACATCACCCTCAATCAGAGATTGCTGATCCATTGAAGATTTCATGAAACACCCCATGTGACTAGTTACCTCACAGGGGGTGTGTACAATGACGTTCATGATCAACTCCGGGAGTGTGCCGAATATTTGTGTATTCTTATTGGTTACGTGGGGCAATGTTGCCATGGTATCAATCAACGAAAATGAGGCTTGGTTGATGTTTGCTGCGCATGCACAAGATTATGGCTATGATGAGTAGAAAGGGCAAAAGTTCAGCTGGAGATGGAATCGGGAGGCAACTGCAAAGATGGTGCTGGCTTCAGCTGCAGCAGATAAATAGGAAACCAAGCTGCAGAAAAAGTAAGGGATCGTTCACACCATAGGGGAGAGACGTCAATTTTCTGCTCGCGTTAAGTAATCAAATAATTGTTCTCTATGTGCCCTGTTCACACCAAAACACTAGTATCATGTGCAGATTTTTTTCTGCACGACGATCTGCAACGTGTATAAAACTCATTGGAGCGTGCATGAAAACTGATACAAACTGATGTCTGTACAAGTGAAATCTGCGCATAAGTTTCCATCAGTTTTTCTGCACTTATGGTGTGAACTAGGCATAAGAAAGACACCATGAGGCTAATTAGCATGGCGGTACATTTATATATGTTATACATAATAGCCTTATGATTGCCGGGGATTATTGGTTCAGAGTTTAATACAGCTTTAAGTGTAACTGTTTTGGGGAGACCTTTAAATCATTAGGTTTAGTTCTGCTTTAATGTGGAACTAAACCCATCGATTTAAAAATTAAAAAAAAAAACAGTTACATTTCCAGCATGTGCAGCGAATGCTAATTGTTACATTTTCTTGTGTTCTCAACCAAACTGTCAAACCATCAAATGGTTGGAGTCATAACTAATCACAAGTGCAGCACCATAACAGCTGCAGATCAAACAGAGGCTAAGATGGCAACTTCCTTGGCTGAAAAGTATTGGAGGGTATAGTTCCTCTTTAAGAACATTTGATCATAAGAGATAATACACAAGGTGTCCCACATGGAATAAAAATATATTCTAAATATTCTTCCCAAATATGTTGACATATATTTGAAATACTACAATTTTGGCCATATTCAATATATTTCAAAATATATTTTTATATATATATATATATATATATATATATATATATATATATATATATATATTGTATGTTGAAATGCGTTTTTTATATATTTATACATTGTTATTATTTATATAGTATATATATGAAAAAGTTTTTAAAAAAATATTATTTAAATATATTCTTCAGATTTTTTTTTTACATATAAAAAAGTAATTTTAACATATGCTTTTACATATATTTGTAAATGCATTCCAAAAATGTAGATTAAATGTATTTTTAAAGACACACAGTATATTTGAAAATGTATTTATAAAAATAATAATAATAATACATTTTTTTTTTAAATATATTGAATATGGCCAAAATTACAGTGTTTCAAATATATGTCAATATATTTGGGAAGAATATTTTTAACATATATTTAAAATATATTTTTCTTCCATGTGGGATATTACATCAGAAGAGAAAATATTCTACCCATTCTTGTCCAGTCATATGTTCTCCCTTGTGTGAGCCAGCGACGGCTGCAGAGATGAGAGAGCTAGTTATGCCTGGGAGCATGACGTAACCCATAAGTTTCCTATGGCCCATCCATTGTCAGTACTCCCTCTTTGCTCTAGCAGCCTCTACTGGCTGACACAGGGGAGCCAGATCACATGATTGGACCAGAGCGAGCTGAAAATAGGTAAGTACAGTATATACGTTTTTCTTACACAGGTTATTCAGCTTGAATGTTAGGAGGTGAGGAGGAACATTTTTGAGACAAGTTATGGTTTGCCTGGAATTCTACTTTAGGAACATTTGCTCACAAGAGAAAATACCCTAAAGAACAGGAATGAGAGAATCCCTGGCTGGAAGAAAAACCCAAAAACATTATGGGGTCTCCAAAAATTCTATACCAGACTTTTCAGGTCTGGTATAGATTTTAAAGTGGAACCCAAAGTAAAAATCAAGTAAAAAAAAATATTTTAGGTAAAAAAAAGTCCCATGGTATAAATCAATCATGTATCACATCATCCAGTGATGCAGATCTACACCAATCACAATGAACGACACCCGCCAACCTCCTGCCAAAAGAAACAAAATCTCCCGACTGCCAACACAATCTGATCCCAACAACTGCTTGGGTGCGAATGACAGGGTGGAACAGAAAACATAAAAAAAGAGGCTGGGTTTCCCAAGTGGCATCACAGGAATTTTTTGAACTAGCTGTATCACTTACCAGCTGCTCCATGGTCTAAAAATGAGGACACTTCTGAGGTCCTGTGGAGTGTGGCTGTGCCAATGTGCATCACCACACACTTTTAGCCTTTAAGCCTGGTGCACACTAGTGTAATCTCAGATGCAACTTGAGTCACACATTATCGCATGACAAAGGTAATCACATTGTTTTCAATGGTGTCTGTTCACATCAATGTGAATCAGCATGGAACAAGAGAAAAGGTTCCTATACTACTTTGATTTGATTGCAGAGCAATTTTGACCCTTTTGAATATACAAAGCTAGATAAAGTTGCATTCAAGTTGCATCCAGGTAGCACTATATAACCGAACTGAAAGTCAATCAAAGTCAGATCTCAGTAGTATGAACCTAGCCTAACTTTACTGCTCAGGACTAGAGATGAGCGAAGAAATGAAAAATTCGATTCGACTGATTCGGCGAATTCGTGGACAATATTCGATTCGAGTCGAATAAATTCGCTGTGAATTTAACTTAAAAAAGGGTGTTTCTAGGCTTCAGAGAGACTTAATATTAGTGCAGAACACTGTACCTTTAATTTAAATGCCCTTGGAGTCTGCTGGGGAAGAGAAATAATACTGTCAGTCAGTATGACATGCAGATGAGTGCCGTCGATCTTAGAATCACCGCACACTTCACTCATTTGGGCAGTCACGGGGCCAAAACCAGAGTGTGGAGCCACAGTGTGGCGGTGGAGGCAGCAGCAATGGGAGGCCATACAGCACCCTATGACAAAAATGGAAACCACCAGCAGTGTGAGGAGACCTGAAAGTGGCACATGGCAGAGTGTGGCGATAGAGACAGCAGCAATGGGAGGCCGTACAGGGACCCATGACACACTCTGGACCTGGCAGCAGCATGAGGAGGCGGTACAGGGGCCCATGACAGATTACGGGCCTGGCAGCAGCATGAGGAGTCGGTACAGGGGCCCATGGCAGATTACGGGCCTGGCAGCAGCAATGGGAGGCCGTACAGGGACCCATGACACACTCTGGACCTGGCAGCAGCATGGGGAGGCGGTACAGGGGCCCATGACAGATTACGGGCCTGGCAGCAGCATGAGGAGTCGGTACGGGGGCCCATGACACACTCTGGACCTGGCAGCAGCATGAGGAGGCGGTACAGGGGCGCATGACAGATTACGAGCCTGGCAGCAGCAACTTGGACAGGAGGACGTTCAGCTTCTGCACCGTCGGGTGCGTGCTCGCAAACTGTTGTCTCTTGGAAACGGATTCCAAGAAAGACTGCTGACGGAATCCGTGAAGAGGAGTAGCAGGAGAAGGAGCATCTGAACGAGCGGAATATGCCAACAAGCGACAACAGTGGCCCATGACAGATTACGGGCCTGGCAGCAGCATGAGGAGTCGGTACGGGGGCCCATGGCAGATTACGGGCCTGGCAGCAGCTATGGGAGGCCCGTAATCTGCCAGCACCCTATGACAAAAAATGGAACCCACCAGCAGTGTGAGGAGACCTGAAAGTGGCACATGGCAGAGTGTGGCGATGGAGACAGCAGCAATGGGAGGCCGTACAGGGACCCATGAGAGACTCTGGACCTGGCAGCAGCATGAGGAGGCGGTATAGGGGCCCATGGCAGATTAGGGGCCTGGCAGCAGCTATGGGAGGCCCGTAATCTGCCAGCACCCTATGACAAAAAATGGAACACACCAGCAGTGTGAGGAGACCTGAAAGTGGCACATGGCAGAGTGTGGCGATGGAGGCAGCAGCAATGGGAGGCCGTACAGGGACCCATGAGAGACTCTGGACTTGGCAGCAGCATGAGGAGGCGGTATAGGGGCCCATGGCAGATTAGGGGCCTGGCAGCAGCTATGGGAGGCCCGTAATCTGCCAGCACCCTATGACAAAAAATGGAACACACCAGCAGTGTGAGGAGACCTGAAAGTGGCACATGTTTGGGGCATGATTCATGGCGGATTTAGTCAGTTGTGTCAGGAACTGGTGGTTTGAAATCCAGACTAATCCACGCCTGATTCATTTTCACAAACGTGAGTCTCTCCACACTTTGGGTGGACAGTCGTGTCCTCCGCGGAGTTGCAATACCTCCTGCCGCACTAAACACGCGCTCCGATGCCACGCTACTGGCCGGGCATGACAGCCTTTCAAGGGCAAATTCAGCTAGTTGGGGCCAAAGGTCAAGTTTCGTTGCCCAGTAGTCAAGGGGATTGTCTACCTCGGTTGGCAGGGTGCTGTCCAAGTAGGCCTAAGCCTGTTGTTTGAGGTCCTGCTCCAGGTCCACCTGATGCTGCTGCTGCTGCTGCGGCTGGTTAGTAGTTTCCTCACTGCGCTGGTGAAGAAAGCTACTCATCATCGACTGCAGACTGAGGCAGCCGCTGCTGGTGGAGCTGCCACTGCTCCTACCACCCCACCCCTCCCCTGCTGCCATGGCAGCGGAACACGAGCGCACAGGGCCCACAGTGTCTGAGGATGGACGTTGGCGCAGACAGGCAGAGACCAGCTGACTACATAGGTGTTTTTTATAGTACGTTATTTTGGCCTCCCTCTCAGCAGGTGTGAAAAAGGCCACCATTTTTGAACGGTAGCGAGGGTCCAACAAGGTGGACAGCCAAAAGTCATCCCTCTGTCTGATGGTTATTATTCGGCTGTCGCTACGCAAGCAACCGAGCATGCTATGGGCCATTTGTGCCAAGGAATGCGAGGGACTCCCTGCCTCCATCTCCACAGCATACTGCCACGGTGCGTCTAGGTCCTCTGTCTCCTCTTCCTCCTCCTCTACCAGATGCTCCTGCTCCTCCACTCCTGTCCGCTGAGTGGAAAAACCACCCATTTCACTCAATAATTCCTGAGCACCAATGTCCTCCTCTACCTCCTCCTCTTCTTCCAGTCCTGCCCCCACAGGGGCCATGTGGCGTTGAGATCTGTGCGCCACGTCTACTGCACCCTGACCAGCCATTGTTAACAGCATTTGTTCCAGGACGTGCAACAGAGGAATGACGTCGTTCATCCCATAGTCCTGCCGACTCACGAATAGCGTGGCCTCCTCAAAGGGCCTGAGCAAGCGCAGGTGTCACGCATGAGCTGCCAATGGCTGACATCTAAGTTACACAGGGAGTACCTTTATCTGCTTTTAACATCAGGAAATCTGTGATGGCCTTTTGCTGTTCGTAAAGGCGGTCTAACATATGTAGGGTTGAATTCCACCTTGTTGCAACGTCACAGCATGAGGAGTCGGTATAGGGGCCCATGGCAGATTAGGGGCCTGGCAGCAGTTATGGGAGGCCCATAATCTGCCAGCACCCTATGACAAAAAATGGAACACACCAGCAGTGTGAGGAGACCTGAAAGTGGCACATGGCAGAGTGTGGCGATGGAGACAGCAGCAATGGGAGGCCGTACAGGGACCCATGAGAGACTCTGGACCTGGCAGCAGCATGAGGAGGCGGTATATAGGGGCCTACGGCAGATTAGGGGCCTGGCAGCAGCTATAGGAGGCCCGTAATCTGCCAGCACCCTATGTCAAAAAATTTAACACACCAGCAGTGTGAAGAGACCTGAAAGTGGCACATGGCAGCAGAGTGTGGCGATGGAGACAGCAGCAATGGGAGGCCGTACAGGGACCCATGACAGACTCTAGACTTGGCAGCAGCATGAGGAGGCGGTATATAGGGGCCCATGGCAGATTAGGGGCCTGGCAGCAGCTATGTGAGGCCCGTAATCTGCCTGCACCCTATGTCAAAAAATTTAACACACCAGCAGTGTGAAGAGACCTGAAAGTGGCACATGGCAGCAGAGTGTGGCGATGGAGACAGCAGCAATGGGAGGCCGTACAGGGACCATGACAGACTCTGGACTTGGCAGCAGCATGAGGAGGCGGTATATAGGGGCCCATGGCAGATTAGGGGCCTGGCAGCAGCTATGTGAGGCCCGTTATCTTGCAGCACCCTATGTCAAAAAATTTAACACACCAGCAGTGTGAAGAGACCTGAAAGTGGCACATGGCAGCAGAGTGTGGCGATGGAGACAGCAGCAATGGGAGGCCGTACAGGGACCCATGAGAGACTCTGGACCTGGCAGCAGCAGGAGGAGGCGGTATATAGGGGCCCATGGCAGATTAGGGGCCTGGCAGCAGCTATGTGAGGCCCGTAATCTGCCTGCACCCTATGTCAAAAAATTTAACACACCAGCAGTGTGAAGAGACCTGAAAGTGGCACATGGCAGCAGAGTGTGGCGATGGAGACAGCAGCAATGGGAGGCCGTACAGGGACCATGACAGACTCTGGACTTGGCAGCAGCATGAGGAGGCGGTATATAGGGGCCCATGGCAGATTAGGGGCCTGGCAGCAGCTATGTGAGGCCCGTTATCTTGCAGCACCCTATGTCAAAAAATTTAACACACCAGCAGTGTGAAGAGACCTGAAAGTGGCACATGGCAGCAGAGTGTGGCGATGGAGACAGCAGCAATGGGAGGCCGTACAGGGACCATGACAGACTCTGGACTTGGCAGCAGCATGAGGAGGCGGTATATAGGGGCCCATGGCAGATTAGGGGCCTGGCAGCAGCTATGTGAGGCCCGTTATCTTGCAGCACCCTATGTCAAAAAATTTAACACACCAGCAGTGTGAAGAGACCTGAAAGTGGCACATGGCAGCAGAGTGTGGCGATGGAGACAGCAGCAATGGGAGGCCGTACAGGGACCCATGAGAGACTCTGGACCTGGCAGCAGCAGGAGGAGGCGGTATATAGGGGCCCATGGCAGATTAGGGGCCTGGCAGCAGCTATGTGAGGCCCGTAATCTGCCTGCACCCTATGTCAAAAAATTTAACACACCAGCAGTGTGAAGAGACCTGAAAGTGGCACATGGCAGCAGAGTGTGGCGATGGAGACAGCAGCAATGGGAGGCCGTACAGGGACCATGACAGACTCTGGACTTGGCAGCAGCATGAGGAGGCGGTATATAGGGGCCCATGGCAGATTAGGGGCCTGGCAGCAGCTATGTGAGGCCCGTAATCTGCCTGCACCCTATGTCAAAAAATTTAACACACCAGCAGTGTGAAGAGACCTGAAAGTGGCACATGGCAGCAGAGTGTGGCGATGGAGACAGCAGCAATGGGAGGCCGTACAGGGACCATGACAGACTCTGGACTTGGCAGCAGCATGAGGAGGCGGTATATAGGGGCCCATGGCAGATTAGGGGCCTGGCAGCAGCTATGTGAGGCCCGTTATCTTGCAGCACCCTATGTCAAAAAATTTAACACACCAGCAGTGTGAAGAGACCTGAAAGTGGCACATGGCAGCAGAGTGTGGCGATGGAGACAGCAGCAATGGGAGGCCGTACAGGGACCATGACAGACTCTGGACTTGGCAGCAGCATGAGGAGGCGGTATATAGGGGCCCATGGCAGATTAGGGGCCTGGCAGCAGCTATGTGAGGCCCGTTATCTTGCAGCACCCTATGTCAAAAAATTTAACACACCAGCAGTGTGAAGAGACCTGAAAGTGGCACATGGCAGCAGAGTGTGGCGATGGAGACAGCAGCAATGGGAGGCCGTACAGGGACCCATGAGAGACTCTGGACCTGGCAGCAGCAGGAGGAGGCGGTATATAGGGGCCCATGGCAGATTAGGGGCCTGGCAGCAGCTATGTGAGGCCCGTAATCTGCCTGCACCCTATGTCAAAAAATTTAACACACCAGCAGTGTGAAGAGACCTGAAAGTGGCACATGGCAGCAGAGTGTGGCGATGGAGACAGCAGCAATGGGAGGCCGTACAGGGACCATGACAGACTCTGGACTTGGCAGCAGCATGAGGAGGCGGTATATAGGGGCCCATGGCAGATTAGGGGCCTGGCAGCAGCTATGTGAGGCCCGTTATCTTGCAGCACCCTATGTCAAAAAATTTAACACACCAGCAGTGTGAAGAGACCTGAAAGTGGCACATGGCAGCAGAGTGTGGCGATGGAGACAGCAGCAATGGGAGGCCGTACAGGGACCATGACAGACTCTGGACTTGGCAGCAGCATGAGGAGGCGGTATATAGGGGCCCATGGCAGATTAGGGGCCTGGCAGCAGCTATGTGAGGCCCGTAATCTGCCTGCACCCTATGTCAAAAAATTTAACACACCAGCAGTGTGAAGAGACCTGAAAGTGGCACATGGCAGCAGAGTGTGGCGATGGAGACAGCAGCAATGGGAGGCCGTACAGGGACCATGACAGACTCTGGACTTGGCAGCAGCATGAGGAGGCGGTATATAGGGGCCCATGGCAGATTAGGGGCCTGGCAGCAGCTATGTGAGGCCCGTTATCTTGCAGCACCCTATGTCAAAAAATTTAACACACCAGCAGTGTGAAGAGACCTGAAAGTGGCACATGGCAGCAGAGTGTGGCGATGGAGACAGCAGCAATGGGAGGCCGTACAGGGACCATGACAGACTCTGGACTTGGCAGCAGCATGAGGAGGCGGTATATAGGGGCCCATGGCAGATTAGGGGCCTGGCAGCAGCTATGTGAGGCCCGTTATCTTGCAGCACCCTATGTCAAAAAATTTAACACACCAGCAGTGTGAAGAGACCTGAAAGTGGCACATGGCAGCAGAGTGTGGCGATGGAGACAGCAGCAATGGGAGGCCGTACAGGGACCCATGAGAGACTCTGGACCTGGCAGCAGCAGGAGGAGGCGGTATATAGGGGCCCATGGCAGATTAGGGGCCTGGCAGCAGCTATGTGAGGCCCGTAATCTGCCTGCACCCTATGTCAAAAAATTTAACACACCAGCAGTGTGAAGAGACCTGAAAGTGGCACATGGCAGCAGAGTGTGGCGATGGAGACAGCAGCAATGGGAGGCCGTACAGGGACCATGACAGACTCTGGACTTGGCAGCAGCATGAGGAGGCGGTATATAGGGGCCCATGGCAGATTAGGGGCCTGGCAGCAGCTATGTGAGGCCCGTTATCTTGCAGCACCCTATGTCAAAAAATTTAACACACCAGCAGTGTGAAGAGACCTGAAAGTGGCACATGGCAGCAGAGTGTGGCGATGGAGACAGCAGCAATGGGAGGCCGTACAGGGACCCATGAGAGACTCTGGACCTGGCAGCAGCAGGAGGAGGTGGTATATAGGGGCCCATGGCAGATTAGGGGCCTGGCAGCAGCTATGTGAGGCCCGTAATCTGCCTGCACCCTATGTCAAAAAATTTAACACACCAGCAGTGTGAAGAGACCTGAAAGTGGCACATGGCAGCAGAGTGTGGCGATGGAGACAGCAGCAATGGGAGGCCGTACAGGGACCCATGAGAGACTCTGGACCTGGCAGCAGCAGGAGGAGGCGGTATATAGGGGCCCATGGCAGATTAGGGGCCTGGCAGCAGCTATGTGAGGCCCGTAATCTGCCTGCACCCTATGTCAAAAAATTTAACACACCAGCAGTGTGAAGAGACCTGAAAGTGGCACATGGCAGCAGAGTGTGGCGATGGAGACAGCAGCAATGGGAGGCCGTACAGGGACCCATGACAGACTCTAGACTTGGCAGCAGCATGAGGAGGCGGTATATAGGGGCCCATGGCAGATTAGGGGCCTGGCAGCAGCTATGTGAGGCCCGTAATCTGCCTGCACCCTATGTCAAAAAATTTAACACACCAGCAGTGTGAAGAGACCTGAAAGTGGCACATGGCAGCAGAGTGTGGCGATGGAGACAGCAGCAATGGGAGGCCGTACAGGGACCATGACAGACTCTGGACTTGGCAGCAGCATGAGGAGGCGGTATATAGGGGCCCATGGCAGATTAGGGGCCTGGCAGCAGCTATGTGAGGCCCGTTATCTTGCAGCACCCTATGTCAAAAAATTTAACACACCAGCAGTGTGAAGAGACCTGAAAGTGGCACATGGCAGCAGAGTGTGGCGATGGAGACAGCAGCAATGGGAGGCCGTACAGGGACCCATGAGAGACTCTGGACCTGGCAGCAGCAGGAGGAGGCGGTATATAGGGGCCCATGGCAGATTAGGGGCCTGGCAGCAGCTATGTGAGGCCCGTAATCTGCCTGCACCCTATGTCAAAAAATTTAACACACCAGCAGTGTGAAGAGACCTGAAAGTGGCACATGGCAGCAGAGTGTGGCGATGGAGACAGCAGCAATGGGAGGCCGTACAGGGACCATGACAGACTCTGGACTTGGCAGCAGCATGAGGAGGCGGTATATAGGGGCCCATGGCAGATTAGGGGCCTGGCAGCAGCTATGTGAGGCCCGTTATCTTGCAGCACCCTATGTCAAAAAATTTAACACACCAGCAGTGTGAAGAGACCTGAAAGTGGCACATGGCAGCAGAGTGTGGCGATGGAGACAGCAGCAATGGGAGGCCGTACAGGGACCATGACAGACTCTGGACTTGGCAGCAGCATGAGGAGGCGGTATATAGGGGCCCATGGCAGATTAGGGGCCTGGCAGCAGCTATGTGAGGCCCGTTATCTTGCAGCACCCTATGTCAAAAAATTTAACACACCAGCAGTGTGAAGAGACCTGAAAGTGGCACATGGCAGCAGAGTGTGGCGATGGAGACAGCAGCAATGGGAGGCCGTACAGGGACCCATGAGAGACTCTGGACCTGGCAGCAGCAGGAGGAGGCGGTATATAGGGGCCCATGGCAGATTAGGGGCCTGGCAGCAGCTATGTGAGGCCCGTAATCTGCCTGCACCCTATGTCAAAAAATTTAACACACCAGCAGTGTGAAGAGACCTGAAAGTGGCACATGGCAGCAGAGTGTGGCGATGGAGACAGCAGCAATGGGAGGCCGTACAGGGACCATGACAGACTCTGGACTTGGCAGCAGCATGAGGAGGCGGTATATAGGGGCCCATGGCAGATTAGGGGCCTGGCAGCAGCTATGTGAGGCCCGTTATCTTGCAGCACCCTATGTCAAAAAATTTAACACACCAGCAGTGTGAAGAGACCTGAAAGTGGCACATGGCAGCAGAGTGTGGCGATGGAGACAGCAGCAATGGGAGGCCGTACAGGGACCCATGAGAGACTCTGGACCTGGCAGCAGCAGGAGGAGGTGGTATATAGGGGCCCATGGCAGATTAGGGGCCTGGCAGCAGCTATGTGAGGCCCGTAATCTGCCTGCACCCTATGTCAAAAAATTTAACACACCAGCAGTGTGAAGAGACCTGAAAGTGGCACATGGCAGCAGAGTGTGGCGATGGAGACAGCAGCAATGGGAGGCCGTACAGGGACCCATGAGAGACTCTGGACCTGGCAGCAGCAGGAGGAGGCGGTATATAGGGGCCCATGGCAGATTAGGGGCCTGGCAGCAGCTATGTGAGGCCCGTAATCTGCCTGCACCCTATGTCAAAAAATTTAACACACCAGCAGTGTGAAGAGACCTGAAAGTGGCACATGGCAGCAGAGTGTGGCGATGGAGACAGCAGCAATGGGAGGCCGTACAGGGACCCATGACAGACTCTAGACTTGGCAGCAGCATGAGGAGGCGGTATATAGGGGCCCATGGCAGATTAGGGGCCTGGCAGCAGCTATGTGAGGCCCGTAATCTGCCTGCACCCTATGTCAAAAAATTTAACACACCAGCAGTGTGAAGAGACCTGAAAGTGGCACATGGCAGCAGAGTGTGGCGATGGAGACAGCAGCAATGGGAGGCCGTACAGGGACCATGACAGACTCTGGACTTGGCAGCAGCATGAGGAGGCGGTATATAGGGGCCCATGGCAGATTAGGGGCCTGGCAGCAGCTATGTGAGGCCCGTTATCTTGCAGCACCCTATGTCAAAAAATTTAACACACCAGCAGTGTGAAGAGACCTGAAAGTGGCACATGGCATGAGAGACTCTGGACCTGGCAGCAGCAGGAGGAGGCGGTATAGGGGCCCATGGCTGATTAGGGGACTGGCAGCAGCTATGTGAGGCCCGTTATCTTGCAGCACCCTATGTCAAAAAATTTAACACACCAGCAGTGTGAAGAGACCTGAAAGTGGCACATGGCAGCAGAGTGTGGCGATGGAGACAGCAGCAATGGGAGGCCGTACAGGGACCATGACAGACTCTGGACTTGGCAGCAGCATGAGGAGGCGGTATATAGGGGCCCATGGCAGATTAGGGGCCTGGCAGCAGCTATGTGAGGCCCGTAATCTGCCTGCACCCTATGTCAAAAAATTAAACACACCAGCAGTGTGAAGAGACCTGAAAGTGGCACATGAGACAGGAGACAGACCTGTCTCTAGACCGGCTACCGAGCCACTCTCCTCGCCAGTACTTGTTCGCTTGGCTGCTGAAAAGGCCGATGTCTCCCCCCGTTCCTGACCGCCCTCTGTTAGCTCTTCCTCACTGTACAGTGGGGCTGAGCCCACAGCATGCGATACTTCGCTTGGTGAGGGAACAGCAAAGGACAGGGGCAGGTAGAGGACACGTGATTTCAGTGGGCTTGGTCCCGGGCCATGCCAACTAACGGTTGTGTCTGACGTACCCACCGACCGTTGGCTGTAGGTGTCAGAGGTGACCTGGGAAGAGGAAGACGACCGAGCCAACCAATCAATGACGGCAGGGTTGTCGGTGGAGACACGACCGCTGGATGACACCGGGAGCACTGGCCTCTGGCTGCGAATACTGCTGCCTCGACCCCTTCCTCTGCTGCCACGTCTGCTCGCTCCTAAAACATTGCCTCCTCTGCCACTCCTCTGCATGTTGTCTGACATACTATTTAATTCAACGATTAGGTGTCCCTGAGTAACAATTCTCTGGCACTCAGTAACAATTCTGTCTGTCCCTGAGTATGAATTCTGTGGCCCTGAGTAACAATTGTGTGTCTGTGCAAGTAACAATTCTGTGTCTGTGCAAGTAACAATTTTGTGTCTGTGAGAGTAACAATTCTCTGGCACTCAGTAAAAATTCTGTCTGTCCCTGAGTAACAATTCTCTGGCACTCAGTAACAATTCTGTCTGTCCCTGAGTAACAATTCTGTCTGTCCCTGAGTATGAATTCTGTGGCCCTGAGTAAGAATTCTCTGGCACTCAGTAACAATTCTGTCTGTCCCTGAGTATGAATTCTGTGGCCCTGAGTAACAATTGTGTGTCTGTGCAAGTAACAATTCTGTGTCTGTGCAAGTAACAATTTTGTGTCTGTGAGAGTAACAATTCTCTGGCACTCAGTAACAATTCTGTCTGTCCCTGAGTAACAATTCTCTGGCACTCAGTAACAATTCTGTCTGTCCCTGAGTATGAATTCTGTGGCCCTGAGTAACAATTCTGTCTCTGTGCGAGTAACAATTCTGTGTCTGTGCAAGTAACAATTTTGTGTCTGTGCGAGTAACAATTCTCTGGCACTCAGTAACAATTCTGTCTGTCCCTGAGTAACAATTCTCTGGCACTCAGTAACAATTCTGTCTGTCCCTGAGTAACAATTCTCTGGCACTCAGTAACAATTCTGTCTGTCCCTGAGTAACAATTCTCTGGCACTCAGTAACAATTGTGTGTCTGTGCAAGTAACAATTCTGTGTCTGTGCAAGTAACAATTTTGTGTCTGTGAGAGTAACAATTCTCTGGCACTCAGTAACAATTCTGTCTGTCCCTGAGTAACAATTCTCTGGCACTCAGTAACAATTCTGTCTGTCCCTGAGTATGAATTCTGTGGCCCTGAGTAACAATTCTGTCTCTGTGCGAGTAACAATTCTGTGTCTGTGCAAGTAACAATTTTGTGTCTGTGAGAGTAACAATTCTCTGGCACTCAGTAACAATTCTGTCTGTCCCTGAGTAACAATTCTATGGCACTCAGTAACAATTCTGTCTTCCCTGAGTAACAATTCTCTGGCACTCAGTAACAATTCTGTCTGTCCCTGAGTATGAATTCTGTGGCCCTGAGTAACAATTCTGTCTCTGTGCGAGTAACAATTCTGTGTCTGTGCAAGTAACAATTTTGTGTCTGTGAGAGTAACAATTCTCTGGCACTCAGTAACAATTCTGTCTGTCCCTGAGTAACAATTCTCTGGCACTCAGTAACAATTCTGTCTGTCCCTGAGTATGAATTCTGTGGCCCTGAGTAACAATTGTGTGTCTGTGCAAGTAACAATTCTGTGTCTGTGCAAGTAACAATTTTGTGTCTGTGAGAGTAACAATTCTCTGGCACTCAGTAACAATTCTGTCTGTCCCTGAGTAACAATTCTCTGGCACTCAGTAACAATTCTGTCTGTCCCTGAGTATGAATTCTGTGGCCCTGAGTAACAATTCTGTCTCTGTGCGAGTAACAATTCTGTGTCTGTGCAAGTAACAATTTTGTGTCTGTGAGAGTAACAATTCTCTGGCACTCAGTAACAATTCTGTCTGTCCCTGAGTAACAATTCTCTGGCACTCAGTAACAATTCTGTCTGTCCCTGAGTAACAATTCTCTGGCACTCAGTAACAATTCTGTCTGTCCCTGAGTAACAATTCTCTGGCACTCAGTAACAATTGTGTGTCTGTGCAAGTAACAATTCTGTGTCTGTGCAAGTAACAATTTTGTGTCTGTGAGAGTAACAATTCTCTGGCACTCAGTAACAATTCTGTCTGTCCCTGAGTAACAATTCTCTGGCACTCAGTAACAATTCTGTCTGTCCCTGAGTATGAATTCTGTGGCCCTGAGTAACAATTCTGTCTCTGTGCGAGTAACAATTCTGTGTCTGTGCAAGTAACAATTTTGTGTCTGTGAGAGTAACAATTCTCTGGCACTCAGTAACAATTCTGTCTGTCCCTGAGTAACAATTCTATGGCACTCAGTAACAATTCTGTCTTCCCTGAGTAACAATTCTCTGGCACTCAGTAACAATTCTGTCTGTCCCTGAGTATGAATTCTGTGGCCCTGAGTAACAATTCTGTCTCTGTGCGAGTAACAATTCTGTGTCTGTGCAAGTAACAATTTTGTGTCTGTGAGAGTAACAATTCTCTGGCACTCAGTAACAATTCTGTCTGTCCCTGAGTAACAATTCTCTGGCACTCAGTAACAATTCTGTCTGTCCCTGAGTATGAATTCTGTGGCCCTGAGTAACAATTGTGTGTCTGTGCAAGTAACAATTCTGTGTCTGTGCAAGTAACAATTTTGTGTCTGTGAGAGTAACAATTCTCTGGCACTCAGTAACAATTCTGTCTGTCCCTGAGTAACAATTCTCTGGCACTCAGTAACAATTCTGTCTGTCCCTGAGTAACAATTCTGTCTGTCCCTGAGTATGAATTCTGTGGCCCTGAGTAAGAATTCTCTGGCACTCAGTAACAATTCTGTCTGTCCCTGAGTATGAATTCTGTGGCCCTGAGTAACAATTGTGTGTCTGTGCAAGTAACAATTCTGTGTCTGTGCAAGTAACAATTTTGTGTCTGTGAGAGTAACAATTCTCTGGCACTCAGTAACAATTCTGTCTGTCCCTGAGTAACAATTCTCTGGCACTCAGTAACAATTCTGTCTGTCCCTGAGTATGAATTCTGTGGCCCTGAGTAACAATTCTGTCTCTGTGCGAGTAACAATTCTGTGTCTGTGCAAGTAACAATTTTGTGTCTGTGAGAGTAACAATTCTCTGGCACTCAGTAACAATTCTGTCTGTCCCTGAGTAACAATTCTCTGGCACTCAGTAACAATTCTGTCTGTCCCTGAGTAACAATTCTCTGGCACTCAGTAACAATTCTGTCTGTCCCTGAGTAACAATTCTGTCTGTCCCTGAGTATGAATTCTGTGGCCCTGAGTAAGAATTCTCTGGCACTCAGTAACAATTCTGTCTGTCCCTGAGTATGAATTCTGTGGCCCTGAGTAACAATTGTGTGTCTGTGCAAGTAACAATTCTGTGTCTGTGCAAGTAACAATTTTGTGTCTGTGAGAGTAACAATTCTCTGGCACTCAGTAACAATTCTGTCTGTCCCTGAGTAACAATTCTCTGGCACTCAGTAACAATTCTGTCTGTCCCTGAGTAACAATTCTCTGGCACTCAGTAACAATTCTGTCTGTCCCTGAGTAACAATTCTCTGGCACTCAGTAACAATTCTGTCTGTCCCTGAGTAACAATTCTGTCTGTCCCTGAGAATGAATTCTGTGGCCCTGAGTAAGAATTCTCTGGCACTCAGTAACAATTCTGTCTGTCCCTGAGTAACAATTCTCTGGCACTCAGTAACAATTCTGTCTGTCCCTGAGTAAAAATTCTGTGGCCCTAATAACGTTTCTGTGGCCCTAAGTAACAATTCTCTGGCACTGAGTAACAATTCTGTCTGTCCCTGAGTATGAATTCTGTGGCCCTAACTAGCGTTTCTTTGTCCCTAAATAACGATTCTGTGGCCCTCATTAACAAGTCTGTGTCCCTGAGTAATGGTTCTCTGTCCCTAAGTAACTTCTCTCTGTCCCCAATTCTCGTTTCTGTGGCCCTAACTCTGTCCCTGTCCCTAGTACAGAGCGGTCTGCCTCTGTTCAATGACTGCAGGCAAATGAAGATTTCCAAAATGGCCGCTATATATACCTCGACCATTACACAGTGCTGGCTGGCTGGCTGCTGATTGGCTGATGCGATCACATGTCGTTGAGGAATGCATTATGGGGCAGCGCGCCTTGTCTGCGCGCCTTCCCCGACATCCCCGCTCCGTCGCCGCACATGTCAGCCGCCATTTTCGGAAAAATTTCGATTCGCGCGTCCGAATTAGGCTGTTTTTCGGATTCGGCACGAATCGAAATTTTTCCGAAATTCGACTCGAATTCCACTTCGGATACTTCGATTCGCTCATCTCTAATCATAACTAACGACAATTAGTAATAACAACATCATCAAATCCAAAACGTACAAAACAATACGGAGCTGACGCCTCATTCCGCCCTACGTCTTATTTCTAGACCAGGCGCCGGACATTTCCCTTTCGTTTCGGATGCATTTGTTCATCGAAAAATTTCGCTCCACCGTATTCGTTACGTTTAACCGATTCGTTTTCGGGAATTCGTTTCGTATCTTCGGCATTCGTTGCGTCTATTCGTTGTTCCAAAGAACAAAGGTATACCGCTCAGGCCAAACAATCCAGATCAATCTACAACAGGTGCAGGCACAGTCCAGATCAATCCACAATCCAGATCAATCCACAACAGGGGCAGGCACAGTCCAGATCAATCCACAATCCAGATCAATCCACAATCCAGATCAATCTACAGTCCAGATCAATCCACAATCCAGATCAATCTACAATCCAGATCAATCCACAACAGGTGCAGGCACAGTCCAGATCAATCCACGACAGGTGCAGCCTCGGGCTCGTCACCACACACGATGCAATAGGAAGAAGGATCAGCCGCACACCGGAGGATAGATGAATATAGTGTGTATATATTGATCCATAGGACACACAACACCAGGACATGAATACAGGACTTGTTAACGCGTTTCACACCATCTCGTGATTAATCATAACAAAGAAAACAGCAAAAGTGCCATCTTATGCAGGCCATAGACGGATAGATTTTCGGCCGAAAAAATAATCAGCCGATTTTCGTACCGTTAGTGGGTTAATTGGTCGTCCGTTTTTCAGGGTTTTGGCACATTTTTTTATCGGTAAAGTTGGGAAACAAATCGACCGATTTTTGCCGATCGGCCAATTTTCCCGGCAATGATGGGCAAATTGGACGATAGTTTTACAGATGAAAAAAATCTACACATGAGCCGTGACGAAAAAGAAGAAAAAGAAGAGGAAAAAGAAGAGAAAAAGAAGAAGAAAGAAGGAAAAGAAGAGAATAAGCAAAAGAAGAAGAAAAAGAGGAAGAAGAAATAAAAAAGAGGAAGAAGAAGAAAAAGAAGAAGAGGAAAAAGAAGAAGAAAGAAGGAAAAGAAGAAGAGGAAAAAGAAGAAAAAGTGGAAGAAGAAGAAAAAGAAGAAAAAGAGGAAGAAGAGGAAAAAGAAGAAAGAAGTAAAACAAGAAGAGGAAAAAGAAGAAGAAGAAAAGAAAAAAAAGAAGAAAAAGAGGAAGAAGAAGAAAAAGAAGAGGAAAAAGAAGAAGAAAGTAGGAAAATAAATAGAAGAAAAAGAAGAAAAAAGTGGAAGAAGCAGAAAAAGAAGAAGAATAAGCAAAAGAAGAAGAAGAGGAAGAAGAAGAAAGAAGCAAAAGAAGAAGAAGAAAAAGAAGAAAAGTGGAAGAAGAAGAAAAAGAAGAAGAAGAAAAGGAAGAGGAAAAAGAGAAAGAAAAAGAAGAAGAATAAGCAAAAGAAGAAGAAGAGGAAGAAGAAGAAAGAAGCAAAAGAAGAAGAAGAAAAAGAAGAGGAAAAAGAACAAAAAGCAGAAGAGGAAGAAGAAAGAAGGAAAAGAAGAATAAGCAAAAGAAGAAAAAGAAGAAGAAGAAAGAAGTAAAAGAAGAAGAGGAAAAAGAAGCAGAAGAAGAGGAAGAAGAAGAAAAAGAAGAAGAAGAAAAAGAAGAAGAAGAGGGAGAAGAAGAAGAGGAAGAAGAAAGAAGAAGAAAAAGAAGAAGAAGAAGAGGAAGAAGAAAGAAGAAAAAGAAGAAGAAAAAGAAGAGGAAGAAGAAAAGAAGAAGAATAAAAAGAAAAGAAGAAGAAGAAGAAAAAGAAGAAGAATTCCAGTCCGCTATTATAATTTATATGAAAAGTCTGGCGGTTGCAACAATGTATCTATTTGTATCCAAATAAAAACATCTGTATCTGAAATGGATACAAGTGGATACATTGTTGCAACCGCAAGACTTTTTCCTGTCAAATATAATAGCGGAGCTCTCTGCAAGGGACAGAAGTAATTAAATGCTGGAAAATCGGCCGATTTTTTCTTCCGTTGGTGGTAACGTTGGTGTATGGTCAGCTGTGGTGTCCCTGGACAGTGTTCAGAAGGGGAAGCGGTATCCTAACGGAAGTACCCAAGTGCAGACTGGGACTGTTCTATTACACCCCGCCGCCGCCAAAAAATACAAATAGTACAAAAGTACAAATACTGCGACTGCTGACTTTTAATACTAGAGAACCTACCTGTCCAGGCATCCAGTGGTTTCCTCACCCTGAGCCTATTCTTCAATCAGCTGTCGGGTGCTGGCGCCGCCATCTTGACTAAGGGAAACCGGCAGTGAAGCCTTGTGGCTCCACCGCTGGTTTCCTACCGCGAATGTGCGAAGCGCACTGTGCTTTGTAAATAGGCCGTAGTCCTCTGGGACCTTGGAAGTGTCCCAGAGGGCTATAGGGGGTGCCGAACTTCCAGCTCAGTTTGCCGCGCCTGCAGGGGTGGAACTCTACTTTAACTACTTCCATGCCTTTATAGTTACATAGTTAGTCTGGCTGAAAAAAAGACAAAAGTGCATCCAGTTCAACCATCAAAAAAAAAAAGTTATAATCCTACACCCACAGTTGATCCAGAGGAAGGCAAAAAACCCAGCAAAGCACGATCCAATTTTCTCCTGCTGGGAAACAATTCCTTTCTGATCCCCCGAGAGGCAATCGGATATTTCCTGGATCAACGTCACCTATAAATGTTATATCCAGTTATATTCTGTGTATCCAAGAAAGAATCCAGGACTTTCCTACAGCAATCCACTGAGCTGGACACAACCAACTCTTGAGGGAGTCTATTCCACATTCTCACCGCTCTCACTGTTTTTGATGAAGATTAAAAACGCACTGGACTGCATGTGGTGTGAACAAAGTTGGAGGACCTATTTGCAAAGCCATTCTTTGTGTGGTGAATGAAACTCAAGTACACGGAAAAGATTGTGGACTTTGCAACCAAGGCCCCTGATGACGTCACCCATGACGAAATGCGCAGGGAGGAGCCACGCACACACGCTACTATGCACGATCGGCCGGGGGACGTTTTGGATGCTGGAAAGACTTGCTCTAGCGCTTATACATGCTGATTTGTGCCTCCTATCGTGCGAGTGCATTTTATTTGTATACATTTTGGACCTTTTGATGGTTTTTACACGATGTGGAGCAGGGATGGACTGACAACTCATGGGGCCCCCGGGCAATAAGAGATCATGGGGCCCCTGTGTCCTCGCTCACATTCAAACCACACCCAAACAAGCCTATGAAAGATACCAGGGGCATCTCATAGGGCCCCCTACTGACCCCGGGCCCTCGGGCATGCCCGAATGGTCAGTCTGCCCCTGATGTGGAGTTATTTTTCATTACATGCATAATGCTACGAGCTTTTGTCTTTATTAACTCGTCTTGCATTGGTTGGAGCCATTATATCTGGTGAGATCGATCTGGGAGGATTCTCTGACCTTGGGTGGCCAGAGGAGTATAATCGTCCATTTTCCTTGATGTCATCATCAATATTCTATAGAGCGCAGAATGACCACTCATAGAAGGGGCCACAAACCATCTGGTAAGCCTTGCGTGGGAGTGGATGGTGTCACATTGGCTATCTTTGGAAGTCTTCTGATCTCATCGTGTGAGGACGGATCTAATCTGATCTCACCAAATCTCATTTATGAACACTTTGTGATTATTTACCATTTTTTCACACATTATCATTGTTATTATGATCTTTCTATGAACTGAATTTTGAGTTTTGAGTGCTGAACTTTATTTGAGCACTTTGTATGAGATGCCTGGTATCAAGGTTTGGGCTCCATGCACACTGGGGGGGGCGTTGTAATCACGCTGGTAACATTAGCTGTGTACTTCCCCCATCCTCTGGAACTCCCTACCCCAACCCATCAGACTGTCACCTACTCTCCTCACCTTCAGGCGCTCCCTGAAAACCCAACTCTTCAGGGAAGCCTACCCCACCCTCACCTAACAACCTCCTCCACTCCTCCTACCACTCCATCCCCCACAGCCACTTCCTCCTGTACCACTATCCCCTCCCTCCTAGATTGTAAGCTCGAAAGAGCGGGGCCCTCGAACCCCTCGTGTGCTGTATTGTTACCATCTTGTCTCATGTTCTGTCCTCCTTGCTATTGTAAAGCGCTGAGCAAACTGTTGGCGCTATATAAATACTGTATAATAATAATAATATAGTCACGTTAAAAACTGGAGTTTTTCAGGTTTTTTTTAGCGTTTTTGCATTAGCGTTTAGCTGCATTTTTGCGCGTTTGCATTTTTTAGCATTTTTTTGGGGTCAAAAAAGGCAAAAAACACCAGTTTGCAGCAGTTTACCACATTTTTCCACGTTTTTCAGCATTAGAGCTTTTTTTAGTGAAAAGCTAAAAGATTGTACCGCGCTTCCGTGATGAATAGAAAATATATATATAAATACGCCTAATCTATGATACGTTATTATATGTGAATCAAAATATATAAATGTGACTGAAAGTAGATTGTGATATATCATCAAACCATGATAACTATATAATGACCAGTGTGCAATCAAATTAAAATGAAAAAATAACTTTTAAAAAAAAAGAGTTTTTTTAGTGTTTTTGCATTAGCGTTTAGCAGAGATTTTCCGCATTTGCATTTTTTAGCATTTTTTTTTTTACAAAAAATTTTTTCTTTTTGGTCAAAAAACATAAAAAAACACCGGTTTGCAGCGGTTTACCACGTTTTTCTGTGTTTTGCTGCATTTTTCAGCGTTAGAGCGGTTTTTACAGCTAAAAAACTCCTCTAGAAACCCTCTAGTTCTGGGTTTTTTCTAGCCAAAAAACGCTGATTCCAGTCTCTGTGTGTACGGACACATAGGAGAACATGCTGGGGGTTTACTGGCTGTAGAAAAGAAATGCCAATAGCCAAAAACAGCCACTGTAAAAATGTCCTGTGTGCATGAGGACTTAGCCCCTCATGCACATTGGGGGGGGGGGGGGGGGTCGTTTTGAGAACGCTGGTAATGTTAGCTGTGTAAAGTCACAATAACGTGAGTTTTTCAGCTTTTTTTTAGCGTTTTTGCATTAGCTGCGTTTTTCCACATTTGCTTTTTTTAGCATTTTTTTTTTTTACAGAAATTGTAGCTTTTTCTAGTTTATTTAATATAATTGTTTTATTTTTTAGTTGTTTTATGTGAGCGCTATTATTGTGTGTGTGTGTGTGTGTGTATATATATATATATACAGTTGTGTTCAAAATAATAGCAGTGTGTTGAAAAAAGTGAATAAAGCTGAAAATCCTTCTATTAGCTTTTATTTCCATCCACACAAATGCATTGGGAACACGACACATTCTATTCCAAATCAAAACATGAAGAAAAATACATCAAATTTGTGTTGTTCCTCTAAAAAAATTGAAGAAAAGTGAATATTAGACGGTTCAAAAAAATCGCAGTGTTTGTATTCTTCTTTACAAACTCCAACATTCACTATATAAACTGAGAAATGTTTGAAGATTTTGCTTTCCTTTGAATGACTTCATGAATATTTGGTTGTAGTCGCACTGTTTCTGAGAACTGCTGTACATCTGTGTTGCATGGAGTCACCCAACTTCTGGCCCCTGTGATCAGGTATTCCAGCCCAGGATGATTGGACCACATTCCACAGTTCTTCTCTATTTCTTGGTTTTGCCTCAGAAACTGCATTTTTGATGTCACCCCACAAATTTTCTATTGGATGAAGATCCGGGGATTGGGCTGGCCACTCCATAACGTCCATCTTGTTGGTCTGGAACCAAGATGTTGCACGTTTACTGGTGTGTTTGGGGTCGTTGTCTTGTTGGAACACCCATTTCAAGGGCATCTCCTCTTCAGCATAAGGCAGCATGATCTCTTCAAGTATTCTGATGGATTCAAACTGATCCATGATCCCTGGTATGCAATAAATAGGCCCAACACCGTAGTATGAGAAACATCCCCATATCATGATGCTTGCACCACCATGCTTCACTGTCTTCACAGTGTACTGTGGCCTGAATTCAGTGTTTGGGGGTCGTCTGACAAACCGTCTCCGGCCACTAGACCCAAAAAGAACAATCTTACTTTCATCAGTCCACAAAATGTTGCACCATTTCTCTTTAGGCCAGTCAATGTGCTCTTTGGCAGATTGTAACCTCTTCAGCACACGTCTTTTTTCCAACAGTGGGAGTTTGCGGGGGCTTCTTGCAGATAGCTTGGCTTCACATAGGCGTCTTCTAATTGTAACAAAACATATATTCATTGACTTAAACCCAAAACCCACAATTATAGTGAAAAAATGAAGACCCAAAGAGATTACCCAAAAATAAAAAATATCAAATATATATAAAAGAACAAAAATAAATAAAGTCCCAATATGCAAAGTGTCCAAATAATGTGTCCAAACAAAGATCAATTTCTTGATAGGAAGACGCTTCCTACTCCACTGAAGAAGATGCAAATCAATCACAGGTGCTCTTCAAATACCTCAAAAAACAAAATCTCAACATAGTATATTACCTTTTAAATCCCAGAACTAAAGTGCCGCACGTGTATCATGCAAAAAAAAAAAAAAAACACTTCAGTGTCACAGCACTCGCGAAAAAAAAAAAGAAAAAAAATTTTTAATATCACTGCAAACTATATATAAAGTGCATAATTACCCTAAAACAAACAAATTCCAGCTTGTAATCAACCACATATGTACAGAGTGTCCTTAGATTGGTATCCTCTTGTTCCTCAGGACCTCACAAACAGACCAGGAATCAGTATGTGAATTATAATCATATATAAAATTTATTGTAGCCACTTACATATAAAAACGATAAGATCAGCAAGACAGCATCAAACTCCTCATGCCCAGTATACGATCCCCTTTCCGTGTGTAGAGGGTCTCCCGATCACCAGGTAATTCCCCCTTGCTACTCCTATCCAGCACTATCACTTTGTCAACAAGGGTCCTTGTTGACAAAGTCCGGAAGAGACGAAACGCGTCCAGGGCACGTGACGTTCCAGGAAGTGCTGCGGCAGCCATTTTGGATTCTGGAATCCCTGTGTGTTGGAGGTCTGGAGAGTAACGGTGCACTTCAGGTGTCCCCCAGAGCTACAAAGTGATAGTGCTGGATAGGAGTAGCAAGGGGGAATTACCTGGTGATCGGGAGACCCTCTACACACGGAAAGGGGATCGTATACTGGGCATGAGGAGTTTGATGCTGTCTTGCTGATCTTATCGTTTTTATATGTAAGTGGCTACAATAAATTTTATATATGATTATAATTCACATACTGATTCCTGGTCTGTTTGTGAGGTCCTGAGGAACAAGAGGATACCAATCTAAGGACACTCTGTACATATGTGGTTGATCACAAGCTGGAATTTGTTTGTTTTAGGGTAATTATGCACTTTATATATAGTTTGCAGTGATATTTAAAATTTTTTTTCTTTTTTTTTTTCGCGAGTGCTGTGACACTGGAGTGTTTTTTTTTTTTTTTTGCATGATACACGTGCGGCACTTTAGTTCTGGGATTTAAAAGGTAATATACTATGTTGAGATTTTGTTTTTTGAGGTATTTGAAGAGCACCTGTGATTGATTTGCATCTTCTTCAGTGGAGTAGGAAGCGTTTTCCTATCAAGAAATTGATCTTTGTTTGGACACATTATTTGGACACTTTGCATATTGGGACTTTATTTTATTTTTGTTCTTTTATATATATTTGATATTTTTTATTTTTGGGTAATCTCTTTGGGTCTTCATTTTTTCACTATAATTGTGGGTTTTGGGTTTAAGTCAATGAATATATGTTTTATTAGTACTTCAGGGGAAGGATATTGATATGACTTTAAGGGATTTCTGAGGATTTTATATATATATGTGTGCTGATTTATACTTATTCTAATTGTAACAGTCCTCACAGGGAACGTCACACCTTCTTTCATCTTCCTGGAGCTGATTGTTGGCTGAGTCAGCGCCATTTTGGCTATTCTTCTATCCATTTCAATGGTAGTTTTTCGCTTTCTTCCACGTCTTTCAGGTTTTGGTTGCCATTTTAAAGCATTTGCCATCATTTTAGCTGAGCAGCCGATCATTTTCTGCACTTCTTTATATGTTTTCCCCTCTCCAATCAACTTTTTAATCAAGGTACGCTGTTCTTCTGAACAATGTCTGGAACCACCCATTTTCCTCAGAATTTCAGAGAGAAATGCACTGTAACCAGCATGTACAACATTTGCTGCCTTCCTTCCTTAAATAAGGGCAATAATTGCCACCTGTTTTTCAAAGAATGAATGACCTCACTAATAGAACTCCACACTGCTATTATATTGAACACGCCCCTTTCAATGAGTGATTCAATGACACAGAATCAGCAGCATGCATGTCATGACTGTTGGGTCTGTTGGATTTCTATTACTCTACTACACCTGCTAGGAAATTATTTGCCATGTAGAAATATCATTTCCACCAAAAACAGTGATTGATCCGGTTAGTGATGTCTGACGGCTATTATTTTGAACATAACTGTATATATATATATATATATATACACACACAGTATATATATATATATATTTTATTTTTTTTTCACAATTTTGATAACCTTGTAGATTACTTGTAGCACATGTTTGCATTTTATAGCTCGTTACAGGAATTGATTTTGGAATATCAAGTCATAAAGCACTTTTACTAAACTGCCACCATTAAAAAAAAGATAAAAGTTAAAAACTTATACAATGAAAAAAAAAAGTAAAAAGCCATTCATTGCACTCAATAGACATAATTGTATTTTTTAATCTGGCGATAAACGCTCTGTTAGCCACATGTGGGAGTTCCGTTCACATCTCTCGGCTCCGGATTGATCGTGTCACATTTCCATACAACCTGCAATTTGTGGTCATTCTTCTAGGAAAGCTCCTGGCAGATAATGAAGTAATACAAAGCAAATTGTCCGTTTATTACTTCTATCTCCTCTGTTATGCTCGGTGTCACGTATTGCGTGTCGCTACAAACCTCAAAGTTTGCCAGAATAAACAATTTGCTTTTGTTTAAGTCGCACGTTACGTTGTATGTCGCATGTTGCGATTAGCGGTGGTCCTCGCACGGTATGGCGGACGACTCGAATGCAAAGTGCGCCTTTTAAGCACAAACCTTTATCAAGCACCTGCAGAGATGGCTCAACTAATATTTGGGGCCTTAGGACAGTTTGGGGGGAAAAAATGCCTAAATTGGATGTTTATTGTGCAGCCAGCCTCTGATATCAAAAGGAAAATGCTAGCCTTTGATGTCATTATAAATATTTAACAGCAGACTGGTGTCTGTACATTTATAATAACCTCTGGGTTCAGATCTTAGAGAGAACCTCAAATGTGGAAGCTGCACCCAAAAAAAAAAACTAAATGAGAGGGTAAAGGACTAGTGACAATATTTCCTATAGAGTTTCCCCGCAGATGATTTTCTTTCTATGACTGACGCTATGGAGGTCATCTTAGCAGAGGCAGTTCTTTGCTTCCTTATGTCAGAACTGTCCCCCCTGATCACTGAGTGATATTTAAGAAGCAGCAGAAGAGATGCTGAAAGCACAGATTCACAGCACAATGAAGCAAAAGCAGGGAGATCCTTGCAGTCAGGTCCTCAGGTGTAGTTTCCCCTCCAGCAGGAAGAACAGTTATCCCAGATATCGGTTTCCTCGTAGTTCTACAGATTCACAGACACAATGAATCAAAAGCAGGGAGATCCTTGCAGTCACGTCCTCAGGTACAGTTTCCCCTCCAGCAGGAAGAACAGTTATCCCAGATATCGGTTTCCTCGTAGTTCTACAGATTCACAGAAACAATGAATCAAAAGCAGGGAGATCCTTGCAGTCAGCTCCTCAGGTACAGTTTCCCCTCCAGCAGGGAGAACAGTTGTCCCAGATATCGGTTTCCTTGTAGTTCTACAGATTTACAGACACAATGAAGCAAAATCAGGGAGATCTTTGCAGTCAGGTCCTCAGGTACAGTTTCCCCTCCAGCAGGAAGAACAGTTATCCTAGATATCGGTTTCCTCATAGTTCTACAGATTCACAGACACAATCAATCAAAAGCAGGGAGATCCTTGCAGTTAGGTCCTTGGGTATAGTTTCCCCTCCAGCAGGGAGAACAGTTATCCCAGATATCGGTTTCCTCGTAGTTCTACAGATTCACAGACACAATCAATCAAAAGCAGGGAGATCCTTGCAGTCAGGTCCTCGGGTATAGTTTCCCCTCCAGCAGGGAGAACAGTTATCCCAGATATCGGTTTCCTCGTAGTTCTACAGATTCACAGACACAATGAATCAAAAGCAGGGAGATCCTTGCAGTCAGGTCCTCAGGTACAGTTTCCCCTCCAGCAGGGAGAACAGTTATCCCAGATATCGGTTTCCTTGTAGTTCTACAGATTCACAGACACAATGAAGCAAAAGCAGGAATATCCTTGCAGTCAGGTCCTCAGGTACAGTTTCCCTTCCATCAGGGAGAACAGTTGTCTTAGATATCGGTTTCCTTGTAGTTCTACAGATTCACAGACACAATGAATCAAAAGCAGGGAGATCCTTGCAGTCAGGTCCTCAGGTACAATTTCCCCTCCAGCAGGGAGAACAGTTATCCCAGATATCGGTTTCCTTGTAGTTCTACTTGAGGTGATTGTAGCCATACTGTTTGGACTTTGAAGAAGGGGACATACCCCGAAAGTTTGTCCTCAAAATTGTATGTTAGTGCAAATAAAAAAAGTATCACGGACAGTACTCAATTGTTTCTTGTAGTTCTACAGATTCACAGACACAATGAATCAAAAGCAGGGAGATCCTTGCAGTCACGTCCTCAGGTACAGTTTCCCCTCCAGCAGGAAGAACAGTTATCCCAGATATTGGTTTCCTCGTAGTTGTACAGATTCACAGACACAATGAATCAAAAGCAGGGAGATCCTTGCAGTCAGGTCCTCGGGTATAGTTTGCCTTCCAGCAGGGAGAACAGTTGTCCCAGATATCGGTTTCCTTGTAGTTCTACAGATTCACAGCACAATGAAGCAAAAGCAGGGAGATCCTTGCAGTCAGGTCCTCAGGTACAGTTTCCCCTCCAGCAGGAAGAACAGTTATCCCAGATATCAGTTTCCTTGTAGTTCTACAGATTCACAGACACAATGAAGCAAAAGCAGGGAGATCCTTGCAGTCAGGTCCTCGGGTACAGTTTCCCTTCCAGCAGGGAGAACAGCTGTCTCAGATATCGGTTTCCTTGTAGTTCTACAGATTCACAGACACAATGAAGCAAAAGCAGGGAGATCCTTGCAGTCAGGTCCTCGGGTACAATTTCCCTTCCAGCAGGGAGAACAGTTATCCCAGATATCGGTTTCCTTGTAGTTCTACAGATTCACAGACACAATGAAGCAAAAGCAGGGAGATCCTTGCAGTCAGGTCCTCAGGTATAGTTTCCCCTCCAGCAGGGAGAACAGTTGTCCCAGATATTGGTTTCTTTGTAGTTTTACAGATTCACAGACACAATGAAGCAAAAGCAGGGAGATCCTTGCAATCAGGTCCTCAGGTACAGTTTCCCCTCCAGCAGGGAGAACAATTGTCCCAGTTATTGGTTTCATTGTAGTTCTACAGATTCACAGACACAATGAAGCAAAAGCAGGGAGATCCTTGCAGTCAGGTCCTCAGGTACAGTTCCCCCTCCAGCAGGGAGAACAGTTGTCACAGATATCGGTTTCCTTGTAGTTCTACAGACAGGCTGAATGTTCCTACCTTGCTATGACTGAAAAGCTGAACTATTACCCCTGACCACATGGATTGATAGTCTGATCTTGGCTGACTCTTGTACTGATCTGACAGGGTTAGGCACCGACCAGTTCCACCCAGCTGCTGTCTGATATAGGAGCTCTCTTCACCCAGTATGGCAATCAGCCAATCTGTTTAGGCTGTGCTCAGATCAGCCATCCTTTCCTGAGAACAGGACAGGGTCAGGGGACTACAGGCGTTCTACAGAAGATGGTCAGAGACTGTATGCTTAGTACAAGAGAGGGTCAGAGACTGCAGGAGTAGCACAGAAGAGGGTCAGAGACTGCAGGAGTAATACAGAAGAGGGTCAGAGACTGCAGGAGTAATACAGGAGTGGGTCAGAGACTGCAGAAGTAGTACAGTTTGGAGGTCTTTAGCTATTGACTTTGCAGATAGTTGGTGACTTCTGCACACTGTGCGCTTCAGCATGCGCTGACCCCGCCCTGTCATGTGACGTGGCCTACCACTTGGTGGCTGAGTTGTTGTTGTTCCCAGTTGCTTCCACTTTGTTATAATCCCACTAACAGTTGAGCGTGGAATATTTAGTAGCCAGGAAATGTCACGGATGGACTTATTGCACAGGTGACAACCTATCACGGGACCACGCTTGGAGTCACTGAGCTCCTGAGAGCGACCCAATCTTTCACCAATGTTTGTAGAAGCAGTCTGCATGCCTAGGGGATGGATTGTATACACCTGTGTCCATGGAGGGGATTGGAACACCTGAATCACATGATTTGGAAGGTGGGGACAATACTTTTGGCAATATAATGTATATGTTTGTTAGGGCTGTGCTCCTTTTAGGGCCCGAGGCACCTGCACCTCATGACAGAGTCACGGCTTCTCTTCGATGTTACATTCCTAAGACTCTACGTTTTGCTTAGACAAAGTAATTTTATTCTAAAAATAAGAAATCTTTAATATTTAAAACAATGCTGAGTCTGCAAAAAGTCCAACCGTCACCTGGGTGCGAACATTTGATTGAATAAACAATATTGTTTTATTCCTATATTTGTTCTCAGATTCATATTGAAACAATAACGTATGAGATTTTAATCTTATGAAGAAGTAAAACAGAAACTAGTATGAAAGCATTGAAAAGGTGATTTACAGACGCGTAAAGTTTGGAACATGCATGGCAGGGGTGACTAACTCAATTTCTTCGCTGGCCGCATCAGCATTATGGTTGCCCTCAAAGGGCCAGTTGTATCTGTAAGACTAGATGTCCAATGCACCCCCCCTCTTACATCAGATGTCAATAACCCCCCCAAACATCAGAAGCCGAGTCCCCCACTCTCCCTTTGTTTACAGAGCACCCCCCTTACCTTGTGCTTCTGCCGGGAAGAAGCTGGGGGCAGAGCTGGGATGCAGAAAGTGTAAGGTCTGGAGGAGGACCAAAGGAGGGCTGGAGTCAGCTGTTGGAGTCTCCTGAATGCTGAGACCGGGGAAGGTGGAGACAAGGGGGTGCTGTGGCTACATAGAGAGGTGCAGGATCTGGTGTAGGAGGGCTGTCCTCCTCTCTGCTGCTGACCGCTGACACAAGGTGGGGGCAGAGACAAGGGGGGGGGGGGGGTGCCACAGCTGCAGGAAAGGTGCGAGGGCCACTTGAAATGGCATGGTGGGCTGGGTTTGTTTGACACATGTAATGTTTGGCATGGCCTCTAGCATGTTACAATTCTTATATTTGGAAATGGTAGCGTTTGGGGGCCACAAACCATCCCCAGGCCTAATCCTCCTCTTCTCAGATACCCTGCTAGCGCTCCTGGCTGCTCCCCCCCCCCCCCCCCCACTGAGATCCCCCAAAGCACAGCTCAGCCCCACCCCCCTTCCCCCTCCTCAGTGACAGTAATTGACAGAAGTGAGAGGAAATCCCTGCAAATTAAGGGAATCCTTTGGCCCACCAGGTCACCAGAAATAGTGTCCTCATTGGAAGATTTCCCCGACAATACCTTTCTGGGAATAACCCACAATTTGGGATTAACAGGGGCACAGGCTGCAATAAAAACCTGACAGGGGTTCTAATCCCTCTCCACTCTACCCAAAACTAAAAAATAGTTTTACCTTTGGGTATACTTTAAAGTTGAAGTATGGCAATTTTTAAATTCGTCCAACTTGGACCAATGTAGGTACATATATACCATACCTGTGAGATCCCTCTAGATGCTGGAAATCACTACTACACCTCTACTACAGCAATCTCCACTAGCTTCCAGGCCCTGTGCCGAGTGGCTGTCCTCCTGCTTAGTGAAGGCAGTAGATTGCTCGCTCGGCATGGTCACCATTTATGAGATGGTCTGCGGGTCTCCAAACTATGGCCCTCCAGGTGTTGAGGAACTGCGGGTCTCCAAACTATGGCCCTCCAGATGTCGAGGAACTGCAATTCCTATGAGGCCTTGCAAGACTCTGACAGCCAGAGGCAAGAATCCCAGAGGCAGAGGCATGATGGGACTTGTAGTACTTCAACAGCTGGAGGCCCATAGTTTGGAGAGCCCTGGTTTAGATGAAAGCTCTTTACCAAGAAAACCACTTTCCTTTGTTTTAGGCCTATGTAAATGGACAATGCCCCCGTTTTCATCCTCTACTTCAGAACCATCATGCTTAAGTCCCAAAAAAACACATAGTTACATAGTTAGTCTGGCTGAAAAAAAGACAAAAGTCTCTCCAGTTCAACCATTAAAAAAAAAAAAATTATAATCCTACACCCACAGTTGATCTAGAGGAAGGCAAAAAACCCAGTAAAGCACGATCCAGGGGAAAAAAATCCTTCCTGATCCACCGAGAGGCAATCAGATATTCCCTGGATCAACTTTACCTATAAATGTTATATCCAGTTATATTCTGTGTATCCAAGAAAGAATCCAGGACTTTCCTACAGCAATCCACTGAGCTGGCCACAACCAACTCTTGAGGGAGTCTATTCCACATTTTCACAGCTCTTACTGTGAAGAAACCTTTCTGTGTTTGGAGATTACATTTCTTTTCCTCCAGACATAAAGGGATATTCCCTGGCAGGGGCGGATTGACAACTCATGGGGCCCCCGGGCAATAGGGGATCATGGGGCCCCTGTGTCCTTGCCCAAGCTAAAAAAAGCCTATGAAAAAGGTACCACGGGCATCTCATGGGGCCCCCTATTGACCCCGGGCCCTTGGGCAGTGCCCGAGTTTCCAAATGGTCAGTCCGCCCCTGGCCTGATGTGTCTTCCTGGCACTTTAAACAACACGAGAGTATCAGGTAAAGATCCGGAAAGTCGTTCTCCTGATAAAAGTTCTTTATTAATCCCTTGGTGCTGGGAGGGTTCCAGAAGCCGGAAGGCGGGGCGGGGTTTTAGGGTCATGTGACCGCCGTGATTCGCTGTCACGCCGGTCACATGACCGGAAAAGGTCCCAATCGAAAGAGGAGATCAGGACCTTTCTGTGAGTACTGAACGTGTGTGCTGGGAGCGCGCAGGGCGGGGGTGGACTGACAACTCATGGGGACAACGGGGAAAAAACGGATCATGGGGCCCCTGTGTCCTTGCCCACACTCAAACCACACCCAAAAAAACCTGTGAAAGGTACCATCACATTGGGCCCCCTACTGACCTGGGCCCTCGGGCAGTGCCCGAGTGTCCGAATGGTCAGTCCGCCCCTGTTCCCTGGATCAACTTTACTTATAAATGATATACCTTAACCCCTTCCCGCCGATGCCTCCCGGCCCTTTAAGAGATTCAGACGCCGGGAGGCGGGGTGGTTGGGGCGTGGCTTAGGAATCATGTGACCGCCGTGATGACGCGTCACGGCGGTCACATGATCGGGAAAGGTCCCGTTCGAAAGAGCGGACCGGGACCTTTCCGTGAGTACCACACATGCGTGCTGGGAGCGCGCAGGGCGCGCTCTCTCAGCACATATGTATTTAGTTACATGGACGCAAATGTGCAGCTGCTCGGCGTCTAGTCCCAGACGCCGGGAGGCCGCACATTTGTGTGCGGCCGGCGCAAAGGGGTTAACCTATAAATGGCTCAAACCTTATCCTTTTTTTTTTTTTGAGGCAATCAAATGTAAACTGATGCATGTCCGTTTACATCCCCTCGTCCATAGACTAAAATTGCACTTCTGTGCAAATCGGCCTAAAAAAACTTGACCTGCGGATCTGATCAGAACAGGGGCGGACTGACAACTCATGGGGCCCCCGGGCAATAGGGGATCATGGGGCCCCTGTGTCCTTGCCCGAGGAGGCAGTGCCAGAGTTTCCAAATGGTCAGTCCGCCCCTGGATCAGAATGCCCGCTTTCCACTCCACTGCAGTTGCAATCTTATATGAAACAAAGTATTTGATTTTTGGAAATGGTTTATTGAAATGTGTTTCCTGGGGCTTCTGCCTTGACCGTTGAGTGCCCAGCATGGTTTTCTTGGTAAAGAGCTTTCATCTAAGCTGAAAAAAAAAAAATGAAGCAGACCTCATTCTGTACTGTTAATGCAATTCAACCAGCCAGATTCCCTTCAATTTCATATCTAAAGAAAAAAAAAAATACAAAAGCACCTTTAAAATGTTTTGCGGTCAGGCGCCAAAATTGTGGTCAAGGAGCAAACTTGAGCCCAGCCTAAGGCTGCACGTGGCTCACGCTGTGACCCTCATTTCTTGACACAGAGGGGAATGCGGACGTCTCCATATAGAGTTGGTGGAGTCTAGTGATCACCGCTATCAGCGGGTCCACCGAAAACCCTCCCCGGCACTGGGAAGACTCATGGAGGCTCCTGTTGTGCTTTTGTGACGGCATCATCCTTCAGCAGCTGCTATAAATGGCTTACATACTAGATCCTATTCTTGCTCCACGGGTTAGGAAAGTTTGGCCATAAACACAAATAGCAGCGGCAGAACATTGGACTTATACTTAAACAATACAAACAGTGCAAAAAAAGTATTAATTAATGTCTTACACCCAGGGGCGGATTGACAACTCATGGGGCCCCGGGCAAAAGGGGATCATGGGGCCCCTGTGTCCTTGCCCAAACTCAAAAAAGCCTATGAAAAAGGTACCAGGGGCATGGGGCCCCCCTACTGACCCCGGGCCTGAGTTTCCAAATGGTCAGTCCGCCCCTGCTTACACCCCAAACAAATTCAGTCATGACATATATGAATAAGATATAAAGAATATTAATACAATTAACCCCTTCCATACCGGGCACTTTCACCCCCTTCCTGTCCAGGCCATTTTTCAGGTTTCAGAGCTCTCACACTTTGAATGACAATTGCACGGTCATGCAACACTGTACCCAAACTAAAATGTTATCATTTTCTTCACACAACTAGAGCTTTCTTTTGGTGGTATTTAATCACTGCTGGGGTTTTTATTTTTTGCTAAATACACAAAAAAAACCCGACAATTTTGAAAAAAAAACACGTTTTTCTTTGTTTCTGGTATAAAAGTTTGCAAATAAATAATTGTTCTTCATACATTTAGGCCGAGATGTATTCTGCTACATGTCTTTGGTGAAAGTAGCCCAAATTAGGATGTATTTTTTAGTTTGTAATAAAGTTATAGAGTTCACAAACTATGGGATATATCTGAATATTGATCAATCCTAAAGTACTGACAGCCAATCTAATTTCTTGAGGTCCAAGAATGTCAGAACAGTACAGATATCCCCCCAAATGTCAGAACAGTACAGATATCCCCCAAATGTCAGAACAGTACAGATACCCCCCCAAATGTCAGAACAGTACAGATATCCCCCAAATGTCAGAACAGTACAGATATCCCCCCAATGTCAGGACAGTACAGATATCCCCCAAATGTCAGAACAGTACAGATATCCCCCCAATGTCAGGACAGTACAGATATCCCCCAAATGTCAGGACAGTACAGATATCCCCAAATGTCAAAACAGTACAGATATCCCCCAAATGTCAGAACGGTACAGATATCCCCCAAATGTCAGAACGGTACAGAATTCCCCAAATGTCAGAACAGTACAGATATCCCCCAAATGTCAGAACAGTACAGATATCCCCCCAAATGTCAGAACAGTACAGATATCCCCCAAATGTCAGAACAGTACAGATATCCCCCAAATGTCAGAACAGTACAGATATCCCCCAAATGTCAGAACGGTACAGATATCCCCCAAATGTCAGAACAGTACAAATATCCCCCAAATGTCAGAACGGTACAGAATTCCCCAAATGTCAGAACGGTACAGATATCCCCCAAATGTCAGAACAGTACAGATATCCCCCAAATGTCAGGACAGTACAGATATCCCCCAAATGTCAGAACAGTACAGATATCCCCCCAATGTCAGGACAGTACAGATATCCCCCAAACGTCAGGACAATACAGATATCCCTCCAAATGTCAGGACAGTACAGATATCCCCCAAATGTCAGAACAGTACAGATATCCCCCAAATGTCAGAACAGTACAGATACCCCCCCAAATGTCAGAACAGTACAGATATCCCCCAAATGTCAGAACAGTACAGATATCCCCCAAATGTCAGAACAGTACAG
Organism: Staurois parvus; assembly: GCF_062004578.1. Classification (NCBI taxonomy): domain Eukaryota; kingdom Metazoa; phylum Chordata; class Amphibia; order Anura; family Ranidae; genus Staurois; species Staurois parvus. The sequence goes on from NW_028319069.1 coordinate 136,751, forward strand.
ATATCCCCCAAATGTCAGAACGGTACAGATATCCCCCAAATGTCAGAACGGTACAGATATCCCCCAAATGTCAGAACGGTACAGAATTCCCCAAATGTCAGAACGGTACAGATATCCCCCAAATGTCAGAACAGTACAGATATCCCCCAAATGTCAGGACAGTACAGATATCTCCCAAATGTCAGAACAGTACAGATATCCCCCCAGTGTCAGGACAGTACAGATATCCCCCAAATGTCAGGACAGTACAGATATCCCCAAATGTCAAAACAGTACAGATATCCCCCAAATGTCAGAACAGTACAGATATCCCCCAAATGTCAGAACGGTACAGATATCCCCCAAATGTCAGAACGGTACAGATATCCCCCAAATGTCAGAACGGTACAGAATTCCCCAAATGTCAGAACGGTACAGATATCCCCCAAATGTCAGAACAGTACAGATATCCCCCAAATGTCAGGACAGTACAGATATCCCCCAAATGTCAGAACAGTACAGATATCCCCCCAATGTCAGGACAGTACAGATATCCCCCAAATGTCAGGACAGTACAGATATCCCCAAATGTCAAAACAGTACAGATATCCCCCAAATGTCAGAACGGTACAGATATCCCCCAAATGTCAGGACGGTACAGATATCCCCCAAATGTCAGGACAGTACAGATATCCCCCAAACGTCAGGACAATACAGATATCCCTCCAAATGTCAGGACAGTACAGATATCCCCAAATGTCAGAACAGTACAGATATCCCCCAAATGTCAGGACAGTACAGATATCCCCCAAATGTCAGGACAGTACAGATATCCCCCAAATGTCAGAACAGTACAGATATCCCCCAAATGTCAGGACAGTACCAGAGGCGGACTGACCATTTGGAAACTCGGGGCACTGTCCGAGGGCTCGGGGTCAGTAGGGGGCCCCATGAGATGCCCCTGGTACCTTTTTCATAGGCTTTTTTTAGTTTGAGCAAGGACACAGGGGCCCCATGATCCCCTATAGCCCAGGGCCCATGAGTTGTCAGTCCGCCCCTGGACAGTACAGATATCCCCCAAATGTCAGAACAGTACAGATATCCCCCAAATGTCAGGACAGTACAGATATCCCCCAAATGTCAGGATAGTACAGATATCCCCCAAATGTCAGGACAGTACAGATATCCCCCAAATGTCAGGACAGTACAGATATCCCCCCAAATGTCAGGACAGTACAGATATCCCCCCAAATGTCAGGACAGTACAGATATCCCCCAAATGTCAGAACAGTACAGATATCCTCCAAATGACCCCTTTTTGCAGAGTAGACAGTCCGACGTACTTCATAAGAGGCATGGCGAGTTTTTTGAAGTTGTGTTTTTTTTGTCATAATTTTTCGGAAAATGAAAAAATTAAACAATTATTTTCACTATTGTTTTTTACATACTGTCACCAGTGCAGTGTCATAATATAACTGGCATGGTGGTGATCAGGGACACTGACTGGTGACAGTATGAAAAAAAAAAATATATAATTTTTTTAAAGTTTTTTTTATTATTTTTAATTTTTTATTACATTGTTTTCTTTTTTTTAAGATTTTTTTTCGTATTTCACTATGACCAAAGTAGTACAATGTTACCATAGTAACATTGTACTACTTTGGGGAAGTGATCAGTATTTGTTTTTATTTTGTTTTTTTACACAATTTGCTTATAGCAAAGAATTATTTTGCTATAAGCAAGCATTTACCCCTCACCTTCAATCAATGGCCCAGTGGACCGTCACGCTTTTAAGATCATACAAAGATCTTACTCCAAAAATGGATATCCTCAGCAGACCTTCTGTGGACCCCTCCGTGCACTGGGCCATTGATTTAAGGTGAGGGGGCATTCATATGAGTGAAGCACGGATTATGTTTTATGAACTGTACTAGCCTCTATTATTTGTCACGGTATTCACTGATTACGGCTTGGACTGTGAAGTATTGTTATTGGTATATGGTATTTTTTTCAATACAGTTATAGTAGTATCATTTATTTGATATCATTGAGTGGCACATCACCTGTTTATTTGCATGAATATTGAGCACGTGTGCCAATTTATTTTACAAAACCCGCTTTGTGACTCTATTGATGTATTTCTTATGCACTTTATAGTGCTGCACTAATTTTGACTTGTATATCGTGTGCTGTTTGTAGGTTCCAGGATTAAGTGCTAGCATCTTAAGAGTGGTAGAGACTCCATAGAAGCGCAGGAGGAACTTGTTAATATATCCATTTACCTGAATGACATCGATTCATTCCGGGTTTTTTTTTTTTTTTACTTTTTTTGTCCTTAGCTGTGATTTGGCCACGGCTAATCACATGACACAGCTGGGCTGTGATTGGCCCAGCTTGTGCATGTGATCGCTGTGACCATTCGCAGCTAGACACACTTGTATACAATGGATGGCATGAATGAAGCCATCCATTGTATACAACTGTCATGTGACCTGCTGTGATTGGCCACAGCAGGTCACATGGTCCCGGCAACGGGGCCGATACTCAGATCTGTCATCGGCCGTGTCCGAGGTACACGGCCGGTGACAGATCGCGCCGCTGCACGACTCTGAAAAAACAAAAACTGCGCTTGCCCGAAAGGACGCCATATGGCGTCCACCCGGAAAGGTGAGGGTTTTTGCCATAGCCCTGGCGGGAAGTGGTTAATATTAGTAGAACAAAAGTCCCACTCCAAAATAAGTGAAAAAATATGTGAAAAAATCCTTAAAAAACTCAGAAAGTCCTCTTTCCAAAAAAATGTGCTTCCACCAAAAATAGTGCTCAAACAATATATACCGCACTCCAGATATTGGTGAAAAAAACGCCTTTTAGGTATTTTTGGGATCCTAGACCCAGTTAATATGCCTTCAGATCTCCACTACACCAAAGGAAAGCCAACCTCCAATCTCCAGGACCACCAGACTCCACTCTCCAGAAATACTCAGTATAATGTAGGAAAAACAATAACATAGCGTAATACTGCAACACTTGGTTATATCCAGGGGCGGACTGACCATTTGGAAACTCGGGCACTGCACGAGGGCCCGGGGTCAGTAGGGGGCCCCATGAGATGCCCCTGGTACCTTTTTCATAGGCTGTTTTGAGTTTGGGCAAGGACACAGGGGCCCCATGATCCCCTATTGCCCAGGGGCCCCATGAGTTGTCAGTCCGCCCCTGGTTATAGCAATAATCACGTACCAGGCCACTCACATTCTTAAGATTAAAATCAGCATTTTAATTGCATAAGATGAATCCACAATCGTCACAACTCCAGGGCAGTTTCCAGAGATCTCACAGTCAGCAGCAGATGACAGCATAGAGAATCTCCCATACAAAAGATGGCCCCCACCAAAATCCCATACAAAAGATTGGATTTATACGCCTGGGCTGATTATTAGCCGCCGGGCAGCAACAAAAGCTGCACAAGGGGCGGAGAGGTTGCGTCTAGAGACGTTCTGACCAACCAAAGGTCTTCTATTTGAATAAACAGCCCGGCGAATGATCGCTAAGCACTGGAATGTTTTCTCATGTCATCAAAAAACACATAATCAATAAAATATGAATTAATAAAGGTAATAAAGGAAAATTGAAATACAAATGAGTTTTGCATAGAACAAGGCTGAACAAATCTCAGGAGACGGCCGTGTATAAAAAAACATATTGCAGGTGCCAAACTTTGAGTTATTTCTATTGATTTCTATGGAAGTGTGTGTTCCCTGACACCTTAAAAGACCTTTATGGTGGCTACTTTCCAGTTACTTGCTTCTAAGATCGGTGACAGTCTGCTCCACAGATGAGAAAGACCATGGAATGCTTTGTTGGGAGTCTGAAGGACACGAGTACTGTACTGACGATACCAGCGGATATTGTAACCTGCGTTCAACTTCCTCCCCTGAAGGACATATTCACTTTTCCTTTACTCAATCTCAGCTCCGTTCAGCTGGAAGAAGCAAAGAAACTTCCAAGTTCTCCTGGAGAAGCACATAGGCATGGCTACTCAGTGGTTGGGCAACTTGTGCATTCCCACCCCATAGCCCAGTGCAAACCAGTACTGTCTGCCTTCTTGTGTGTATGGATGGTTGGTTCAAAACCCCACTACCCGTCCCCTTGGTCTACCACACACTGCCCCTCAGTTCAGCCAGGAGCTACTCACTAGAAAGGCCTTGCATTTCCTCATGGTTACAGGCTATAACTCAGACAATCTCACCATCATGATCTTGAGTCAAGCTTGGAGGCCAGTGGCTATAGCAGTAGTGAGGCACCCACCGACCAACAGGATAAGCAGCAGGTCACCCTTGTGGATGATGCTGGTTCACTTGAGGTGCAGAGTCCAACTGGTGTTCTCCAGAGTTTCTGATGTGTTTTGCTGTATGTTAGTTCCAGTTTGCAGTCCTCAGGATCACCCACCAGGAAGTGAGCAACCTGGGCTCTAGTAGCAGATATAGCAGGTAGGGGTCAAGCAGAAGAGTAGTCAGGGAACAAGTCGAAGGTTGGTAACGAGTGGTAGCGAAGGTACGGACGGCAATAGAAGTGACAAGAGTGAGATATTGGCTGGAAGGAGTACAATAATCTAGCAAACAGGAAGTGCAAAGGTATGGCTTTAAAAGGAAGCTCATGGGAGGAGAAAGGGGTTCAAGGTTCAAGAGAAACAAGATTCAAGGCAGGAGTTTACAAGGAATTGTCCAGCGCTCCAGGTGGCTCAGCAAGAAGAGAAATCGCCAGACACAACAGAGTTCACAGATTCAGATCCGGGCCCTGAGACTCACAATGCACCTGGGGCCCGTGCAACACAGGGGCTCAGGTCACCTGATTGCTGTTGCATTTTAGGGGTCCTTTACTCACCACGAGGACAGACCTCTTCACACTAGCCAGTTCCCAACCTGACCAGGTTACAACATGTACCTGCACTGTTACCTGTAGGGTATTATGAGTAAGCACATATCCAGCTGCCTTTGCCCTACCTGTGTACAAACCCACTTAACCCACTTCCCACGGGCATTTGGGCAAACCTCAAGCCAACTTCTTCCTCTCTTATCCAGTAATAAATTGGTAAAACTTCCAAACATTTTAGAACAAGAATAATTCATATCATGTTATAGTCCATAGAACCCACATCTTCTGGCATAATGTCAAGGGCTTATTCCTTTTAGGTCAGTGCTGGGTGGAGGTCAGCTTAGGCCAGAGAGTTGGGTGCTTTAAGGCCCATGAAAGGGAAAACCCATACGTGGGAACTGGATACATTTCCACTTGTCCACTTCTACATATCCCTTCTCTAAGGTACACAATATTCTCCCTATACTAGAATCCACCCACCCTATATATTATGGGAACTGCCAAAAAGGCACGTTCTACAAGGAGGGGTTCAACCTCAGAAGAAAATGTTAATCTCTTTCTAAATGCATGTGACTCACTCCACAATGGGCCAATCAACCAACACCATCACATGGATAAAGCCCTCTGTAAATGTTGATTTGAACAACTCACATCTTACACAGGGTTGCTCCTGGCAGGCAAATGGAGCGGCGAATAAGAGAAAGAGGTTTTGGTTCTCTACACCATCCAAATCTAAAAACAAAAAGAGCTTCGGTCGGGAGATTCCTGACATACAAAAAGGGGTGAGGATGCTCATGACGTCATTGACCTAATATGGCCATATGACCATATTAGGACAATGTCATTGAACGACTATGGCTATATGACTGTATTAGTACAATGTCATTGAACGACTATGGCTATATGACCGTATTAGGTCAATGTCATTGAACGACTATGGCTATATGACCGTATTAGGTCAATGTCATTGAACGACTATGGCTATATGACCGTATTAGGTCAATGTCATTGAACGACTATGGCTATATGACCGTATTAGGTCAATGTCATTGAACGACTATGGCTATATGACCGTATTAGGTCAATGTCATTGAACGACCATGGCTATATGACCGTATTAGGACAATGTCATTGAACGACCATGGCTATATGACCGTATTAGGTCAATGTCATTGAACGACTATGGCTATATGACCGTATTAGTACAATGTCATTGAGCGACTATGGCTATATGACCGTATTAGTACAATGTCATTGAACGACTATGGCTATATGGCCGTATTAGGTCAATGTCATTGAACGACTATGGCCATATGACCGTATTAGGACAATGTCATTGAACGACTATGGCCATATGACCGTATTAGGTCAATGTCATTGAACGACTATGGCTATATGACCGTATCAGGACAATGTCATTGAACGACTATGGCTATATGACCGTATCAGGTCAATGTCATTGAACGACTATGGCTATATGACCGTATCAGGTCAATGTCATTGAACGACTATGGCTATATGACCGTATCAGGTCAATGTCATTGAACGACTATGGCTATATGACCGTATTAGTACAATGTCATTGAACGACTATGGCTATATGACCGTATCAGGACAATGTCATTGAACGACTATGGCTATATGACTGTATCAGGTCAATGTCATTGAACGACTATGGCTATATGACCGTATTAGGTCAATGTCATTGAACGACTATGGCTATATGACCGTATTAGGACAATGTCATTGAACGACTATGGCTATATGACCGTATTAGGACAATGTCATTGAACGACTATGGCTATATGACCGTATTAGTACAATTTCATTGAACGACTATGGCCATATGACCGTATTAGGTCAATGTCATTGAACGACTATGGCCATATGACCGTATTAGGACTATGTCATTGAACGACTATGGCTATATGACCGTATTAGGACAATGTCATTGAACGACTATGGCCATATGACCGTATTAGGACTATGTCATTGAACGACTATGGCTATATGACCGTATTAGGACAATGTCATTGAACGACTATGGCTATATGACCGTATTAGGTCACTGATGTCACAAGCATTCCGCCCTCTGTATACATGAAGCTGTGAGGTGGGGAATCTTCTACCTACAGCTAATTGGCCACGCAATGAAAACTAACACACCGGCTCATCCCTAATGGGGAATTATGAGCTGAATTATTCCCTGACTTCTTACATGTCTCAGCTACTCCAACAGTAAACTCACCATGAGTTAAATCCAAACCAAGGAACTCAGAGGCAAAAACCTTACCAAAAGCATTCCAGAAAGATATAATAGCTTAACTCTCCACCATCTTCTAATAATGTACATATCAGTTTTTAAAGGATAGACCCTTCAAGGTTGATTGAGTTAACTGGTTTCCATTAATGAACTTATAAACCAGGCAGCATTAAGTGACGGACCATAGACTGGACCCAATTAGTAGCCTGGGTGGACATCCTCTCCAGGGTGTCATCTTCTAATAATGTACATATCAGTTTGTAAAGGATGGACCCTTCAGGGTTGATTGAGTTAACTGGTATCCATTAATGAACTTATAAACCAGGCATCATTAAATGATGGGCTGTAGACTGGACCCAATTAGTAGCCTGGGTGGACATCCTCTCCAGGGTGTCATCTTCTAATAATGTACATATCAGTTTGTAAAGGATGGACCCTTCAGGGTTGATTGAGTTAACTGGTATCCATTAATGAACTTATAAACCAGGCATCATTATATGATGGACCATATACTGGACCCAATTAGCAGCCTGGGTGGACATCCTCTCCAGGGTGTCATCTTCTAATAATGTACATATCAGTTTGTAAAGGATGGACCCTTCAGGGTTGATTGAGTTAACTGGTATCCATTAATGAACTTATAAACCAGGCATCATTAAATGATGAACCGTAGACTGGACCCAATTAGCAGCCTGGGTGGACATCCTCTCCAGAGTGTACTCACCCGCCGCTACAATAAAAGACAAAACGGAGCACCAGCCTATTGCGTTATCCAGAGCAATATTTATTTGAAAAGGAAGATTAAGCAGTTATATTCACAAACATAAATGCATATATCAGGAGAAATCTCAACCAGAATCACTGCACTTCCAAGGTCAGGTGATACGTTTCGAGGCAATCCGCTCTTCCTCAGAGCCTGCCTGCCTGAATGCTGCTGCTGTCAGCTTGACAGCAGGGCAGAGGGCGGAGGGTGCAGCAAGTCTAGACTGAGGGCGAGTGATGCAAGCAGGTGATTGGTTGTTAGAACAGTCCTTGCAACTAATCACTCACTTGTTAACATGAACATTTGGCCAGCTTCCGCCCTTGGTCCAGGGGCGGACTGACAACTCATGGAGCCCCTGGGCAATTGGGGATCATGGGGCCCCTGTGTCCTTGCCCAAACTCAAAAAAGCCTATGAAAAAGATACCAGGGGCATCTCATGGGGCCCCCTACTGACCCGAGCCCTCGGGCAGTGCCCGAGTTTCCAAATGGTCAGTCTGCCCCTGCCTTGGTACATACCTGCCATGCCCTCTGCCCTGCTGTGTTAATGTTGTGATTGCAAGGAGAGCTGTGATGTAAGGTAGGGGGCTGTGATGTAAGGTAGGGGGCTGTGATGTAAGAAGAGGGAGACATGGATTGCAAGGAAGACTGTGTTGTAAGGAGGGGAATGCAATGGGAAGGGGGGATTGAGGACACTGATGTAAAGGGGGCCTGTGATAAGAAGGCAGGACTAAGGACACTGATGTAGAGGGGGGCTGTGATGTGAAGTGGGGACTGTGCAGGGGCGGACTGACCATTTGGGCACTCTGGCACTGCCCGAGGTCCCAGGGTCAGTAGGGGGCCCCATGAGATGCCCCTAGTACCTTTCATAGGCTTTTTTGGGTGTGGTTTGAGTGTGGATGAGGAGACAGGGGCCCCATGATCCCCTATTGCCCGGGGGCCCCATGAGTTGTCAATCTGCCCCTGGGACTGTGGACACTGGTGTAAAGGGGGTCTGTGATGTGATGGGGGGACTAAGGACACTGATGTAAAGGGGGAACTGTGATGTAAAGGGGGGGGCTGTGATGTGAAGGGGGACTGAGGACACTGTTGTAAAGGGGGGGCTGTGATGTAAAGGGGGGGGGCTGTGATGTGAAGGGGGACTGAGGACACTGTTGTAAAGGGGGGGCTGTGATGTAAAGGGGGGGGCTGTGATGTGAAGGGGGACTGAGGACACTGTTGTAAAGGGGGGGCTGTGATGTGAAGGGGGACTGAGGACACTGATGTAAAGGGGGGGCTGTGATGTGAAGGGGGACTGAGGACACTGTTGTAAAGGGGGGGGGGGTGTCTGTGATGTAAAAGGAAGTTGGGGGTCTGTGATGTGAAGGGGAGACTGAACACATTGGTGTAAAGGGGGCCTGTGATGTGAAGGGGGTAACTAAGGACACTGATGTAAAGGGGGGACTATGATGTAAAGAGGGGAGATGTGATGTGAAGGGGGGACTAAGAACACTGATGTAAAGGGGGGCTGTGATGGTAAAGGAGGGGCTGTGATGTGAAGAGCGACTGAGGACACTGATGTAAAGGGGGGGCTGTGATGTGAAGAGGGACTGAGGACACTGATGTAAAAGGGGGATGTGATGTGAAGAGGGACTGAGGACACTGATGTAAAGGAGGGCTGTGATGAGAAGGGGGGCAAGGACACTGATGTAAAGGGGGGACTGTGATGTAAAGAGGGGGGCTGTGATGTGAAGGGGGGACTAAGGACACTGATGTAAAGGGGGGGCTGTGATGGTAAAGGCGGGGCTGTGATGAGAAGAGGGACTGAGGACACTGATGTAAAGGGGGGATTGTGATGTGAAGAGGGACTGAGGACACTGATGTAAAGGAGGGCTGTGATGTAAGGGGAGGATCTATAACACTGCCCCTAGCTAAATCATCCACCTCATCCACAGAAATCACCCACATCGCTCCTCCCAAGACATCTTGCTCTCTAGGTCCCCCATCACCTCCTCCCACGTTCACCTTACGCTCACTTCCAGGACTTCTCTAGAGCCCCTCCCATCCTCTGGAACTCCCTACCACAGTATTTCCGGTGATCTTTGAAAACTCACTTATTCAGGGAAACCTACCCCACCTCCACCTAAGAACTGTACTTGAGTCACCTCTATCAGATCATCCCCCGCAGCTATCACCTTTTGTATCACCTCCCCCTTCCTTTAGATTGTAAGCTCCACGAGCCGGGCCCTTGTATTCCTCCTGTACTGAAATTTATTGTAATTGTACCGCCCCCCTTATATTGTACAGCGCTGTGCAAACTGTTGGCGCCATAAATCCTGTATAATAATAATAATTATCTCTGTGATGTAACCGTGGACTGACACTAGTGTAAAGGGGGCCTGTGATATAAATGGGTGAACTGTGATGTGAAGGGGGGGGACCAAGGACGCTGATATAAAGGGGGGGACTGTGATGTGAAAGGGGGAAGTCATGTAAAGGGGGGGCATGAAGTGAATGGTGGACTGAGGTCACTGATGTAAAAGGGGGTTGTGATGTGAAGGGGGACTGAGGACACTGAAGTACAGGGGGACTGTGATATACAGGGGGAAGCTGTGATGTGAAGGAAGGGACTATGGATACCGACGTAAAGTGGAACTGGTGATGATGTAAAGGGAGGATATGTGAGGGGGGGGGGATTGTGATGTGAAGAGGGGACTGATGTAGGGGGAAGCTGCAATGTTAGGGGGGGGGATGTGAAGAGGGGACTGATGTAGGGGGAAGCTGCAATGTTAGGGGGGGATTGTGATGTGAAGAGGGGACTCATGTAGGGGGAAGCTGCAATGTAAGAGAGCGGGGGGGGGGGATTGTGATGTGAAGAGGGGACTGATGTAGGGGGAAGCTGCAATGTTAGGGGGGGGGGGATTGTGATGTTGTGAAGAGGGGACTCATGTAGTGGGAAGCTGCAATGTAAGGGGGGGGGGTGATTGTGATGTGATGAGGGGACTGATGTAGGGGGGAGCTGCAATGTAAGGGGGGGGTGGGTGATTGTGATGTGAAGAGGGGACTGATGTATGGGGGAGCTGCAATGTAAGAGGGGGGGGGATTGTGATGTGAAGAGGGGACTCATGTAGGGGGGGAGCTGCAATGTAAGGGGGGGGGGGATTGTGATGTGAAGAGGGGACTCATGTAGGGGGAAGCTGCAATGTTGGGGGGGGGATTGTGATGTGAAGAGGGGACTGATGTAGGGGGAACCTCCATGGATTTTCATTCAATGCCCCATTATAGACCGTTCCATTGCAGTACGGGTGTGCTACTCTGAAGATGATTCCTCCCCATTGCCCCATGACGATGTATGAGTGGAATAGTCCCTTTTCAGTCGAGTATCATTGCTAACGAATAAAACGCATTATCACAAAGTATATCAGCGAGTTGTTTCTAAGCGCGGCGGCAGAATAACGTGACAAAGCTTTATTGTTCCCATGAAAAATGATGCCGCTTGAAAATAACAGACAGTGCTTAGAAAAATGCAACCAATCACCAATCATCCCCAAACCCTCTTCTGAGTATCAGAGTTCAGTGATGACATTCGAGGGTCTTCTGTGCCTCTTATCACATATTCAAAAAAATATATAAAAAAGTATAATATATGTAAAAGTGCTATATGGAATGTTCTGCCTCTAAACGCCCCCCTATGTTAGCCTGCGTGTCCGTGCACACAGAGGCGTTTACAGGCAGTCCAAAAAAAAAAAATCACTTGTGCGTTCAGAAGAAAAATAAAAACAAAAAACGCCAAATGCCCATAAACGTCCATTAACTATATACAGGTGAAACTCGAAAAATGAGAATCTGGTGCATTCATTTATTTATTTCAGTGCAGCAACTTAAAAGGTGAAACTAATATATGAGACTCATTCCATGCAAAGCAAGATAGTTCAAGCCGTGATTTGTCATCATTGTGATAATTATGGCTTACAGCTCATGAAAACCCCAAATCCACAATCTCAGAAAATGAGAATATTCCATGCAATCAATAAAACACGGATTGTACATAGAACAATATCGCACCTCTGAAAAGTAGAAGCTGCATATGTACTCAGTACTTAGTTTGGGCCCCTTTTGCAGCAATTACTGCCTCAATGCGGCGTGGCATGGAAGCTATCAGCCTGTGGCACTGCTGAGGTGTTATTGAAGATCAGGATGCTTCAATAGCGGCCTTTAGCTCTTCTGCATTGTTCGGTCTCATGTCTCTCATCTCTTGGCAATGCCCCATAGATTCTCTATGGGGTTCAGGTCAGGCGAGTTTTCTGGCCAATCAAGCACAGTAATCCCACGGTCATTGAACCAGGTTTTGGTGCTTTTGGCAGTGTGGGCGGTGACAAGTCCTGCTGGAAAATGAAGTCAGCATCCCCATAAAGCTCGTCTGTGGAAGGAAGCATGAAGTGCTCCAAAATCTCCTGGTAGACGGCTGCGCTGACCCTGGACTTAATGAAGCACAGTGGACCAACACCAGCAGATGACATGGCTCCCCAAATCAACACCGACTGTGGAAACTTCACACTGGACTTCAAGCATCTTGCAGTGTGTGCCTCTCCATTCTTCCTCCATACTCGGGGTCCTTGGGCCTCTCCATTCTTCTTCCATACTCGGGGTCTTTGGGCCTCTCCATTCTTCCTCCATACTCGGGGTCCTTGGGCCTCTCCATTCTTCCTCCATACTCGGGGTCCTTGGGCCTCTCCATTCTTCCTCCATACTCGGGGTCCTTGTGCCTCTCCATTCTTCCTCCATACTCGGGGTCCTTGTGCCTCTCCATTCTTCCTCCATACTCGAGGTCCTTGGGCCTCTCCATTCTTCCTCCATACTCTGGGACCTTGTGCCTCTCCATTCTTCCTCCATACTCGGGGTCCTTGGGCCTCCCCATTCTTCCTCCATACTCGGGGTCCTTGGGCCTCTCCATTCTTCCTCCATACTCTGGGTCCTTGTGCCTCTCCATTCTTCCTCCATACTCAGGGTCCTTGTGCCTCTCCATTCTTCCTCCATACTCTGGGTCCTTGTGCCTCTCCATTTTTCCTCCATACTCAGGGTCCTTGGGCCTCTCCATTCTTCCTCCATACTCAGGGTCCTTGGGCCTCTCCATTTTTCCTCCATACTCAGGGTCCTTGGGCCTCTCCATTCTTCCTCCATACTCGGGGTCCTTGTGCCTCTCCATTCTTCCTCCATACTCGGGGTCCTTGTGCCTCTCCATTCTTCCTCCATACTCGGGGTCCTTGGGCCTCTCCATTCTTCCTCCATACTCGGGGTCCTTGGTTTCCAAATGAGATGCAAAAGTTGCTCTAATCAGAAAAGAGGACTTTGGACCACTGAGCAATAGACCAGGTCTGTTTTTCTTTAGCCCAGGTAAGACGCTTCTGACATTGTTTGTTGTTCAGGATCGGCTTGACAAGAGGAATACGACATTTGAAGCCCATGTCCAGGATCCGTCTGTGTGTGGTGGCTCTTGATGCACTGACTCCAGCCTCAGTCCACTCCTTGTGAAAGTCCCCAACACTTTTGAATGGCCTTTTCCTGACAATCCTCTCCAGGCTGCGGTCATCCCTGCTGCTTGTGCACCTTTTTCTTCCACACTTTTCCCTTCCACATAACTTTCTATTAATGTGCTTTGATACAGCACTTTGGGAACATCCAACTTCTTTTGCAATTACCTTTTGAGGCTTTCCCTCCTTATGGAGGGTGTCAGTGATGGTGTCAGGTCAGCAGTCTTTCCCATGATTGTGATTCCTACTGAACCAGACTGAGAGACCATTTAAAGGCTCAGGAACCCTTTGCAGGTGTTATGGCTGAATGAGCTGATTAGAGTGGGACACTTTGAGCCGAGATTATTCCACCTTTTCACAATATTCTCATTTTCTGAGATTGTGGATTTGGGGTTTTCATGAGCTGTAAGCCATAATCATCACAATGATGACAAATCACGGCTTGAACTATCTTGCTTTGCATGGAATGAGTCTCATATATTAGTTTCACCTTTTAAGTTGCTGCACTGAAATAAATGAACTTTTGCACCATATTCTAATTTTTTGAGTTTCACCTGTAGATACGCTGAGGTGTGTTCCTGCGCTGGCACGTTAATGCATCCTAAGGTCCTGAATAACTTAGAATGCATTAACGCCAAACCTGCGAAAGCGCGTACACACACGCATGTAGAACACGGCTTCAGGCGCATTTTTTTTAAGCTGCAATTTCCTCCACCAGAGCAAAGGTGTCCGAAGGAGAAAAGGAAACATCCTTGTGAGGCCTGAGGGCTCCTTAATACTGGATTGGACTTTCACACGCATTAAAGCGCCCACTGCCGCACCATGCTTTGTTCACGTGTTTTTGATGCTTTATTGAAGCTTTAATGAAGCTTGGCAAATGCCCTGTGTGTGTTGGTTTTTATTTGTTTTAAAGGGGCCCAGCAGATCTCCAGCTCATTAGTACCCTCATTCAGCAGGGCTCAGTATTAACCCCCAGCTATGATGATGTCCCACTCAGTACTACCACCAGCTCATTAGTACCCTCATTCAGCAGGGCTCAGTATTAACCCCCAGCTATGATGATGTCCCACTCAGTACTACCACCAGCTCATTAGTACCCTCATTCAGCAGATCCCTTGCTCAGTAGCAGGGGCGGACTGACCATTTGGAAACTTGGGCCCGGGGTCAGTAGGGGGCCCCATGAGATGCCCCTGCTACCTTTTTCATAGGCTTTTTTGAGTTTGGGCAAGGACACAGGGGCCCCATGATCCCCTATTGCCCAGGGGCCCCATGAGTTGTCAGTCCGCCCCTGCTCAGTAGTAACCCCCAGCTCTGCTGATGCCCCTCTCAGTGGTAACACCAGCTCATTAGTACCCCTGTTCAGCAGATCTCCAGCTCATTAGTACCTCATTCAGCAGGGCTCGTTATTAACCCCCAGCACTGCTGATGTCCCACTCAGTGGTACCGCCAGCTCATTAGCACCCTCATTCAGTAGATATGCAGCTCATTAGTACCCTTGTTCAGCAGATCCCTTGCTCAGTAGTAACCCCCAGCTCTGCTGATGCCCCACTCAGTGGTACCACCAGCTCATTAGTACCCTCATTCAACAAATCTCCAGCTCATTAGTACCTCATTCAGCAGGGCTCAGTAGTAACCCCCAGCTCTGCTGATGTCCCACTCAGTAGTACCACCAGTTCATTAGTACCCTCATTCAGTAGATCTTCAGCTCATTAGTACCCTTGTTCAGCAGATCCCTTGCCCGGGGGCCCCATGAATTGTCAGTCCACCCCTGCAGGGGCCATTAAATGTGGGACAGACAATGGGGGCAGTAAAAAAAAAAAAAAATCTAGCGCAAATTACTTTTGCTGGACATATTGCACTTTCTAATAACATTCAGGGACAGAGATAACAGTCCCCAATGACTTTCCGTGATATTGGACTTCCTATTGATATTCAATGACAATCACACTGTATGACAATAGCGTATTCCAGAACGACATCCAGTAAACAGGAGAACGGCGTTTGTCGGTCATACTGCGCCGGAACAACACAGCCATGTCATGCAGATGCTCAGTCCTCCCAGCAAAACCTATTTAGAATGGAAAGTCGTACAACCTGGATGAATTTTACTGGCGACCGCTCCTTAGACGAGGATATTAGAAACCGCTGAGGCATTATATAGCCGTATGCTTCTACACAGGTCGCAGAACTCCGAGGTGCCATTATGTTTTATAGTACGGGGTGTATAATAATATCTTCTTTACATCTCACTAATATTCATAGTAAAGCAGAGCCAAACTGATACTGCAATGATGGCTGAACACAACATCAGAGGAAAAACTGCAGTTAGTTGAAGTTAGTCATTCAAGTACATAGTTAGTCTGGCTGAAAAAAGACAAAAGTCCATCCAGTTGAACCATTAAAAAAAAAATCTTGTTTCTTTTCGATTACATTTCTCGCATGATTCTCCTACCATTGATTAGAAATTAATTTGTTTTTCGAAAAATTTCCAACATGCTCGGTCATTAAAATTTGATGGCTGCACGAAAATTGGCCGTTTCTGTGGCCCACTAATGGTGCAAAATTTGACCGAAAATTCTTAACACTCTAAACCAGCCTTTCTCAACCTTTTTAACACAGAGAAATCCCTGGTCTTAGGGAACCCCTGAAAAAAATGACTATGTCTAAAACTCATGATACAATAGTGTGATGGTCAGTGGGAAGAATTCTCCTAGCACTTGTGACATTGGGAAGAATTAACCCCTTACAGATAGCTAACAAGATCATTGGTATCAGTAGAAATGTATCTGAGAATCAGAAATTTCTCATTGCTCAAGGGACCCCTAGCAACCTCTTGAGGAACCCTGGGGTTCCATGGAACCCTGGTTGAGAAACCCTGCTCTAAACCCTAAATCTATTCTTGCATTGAAGGTTGTGCATCCACAGCCCTAACCCTAACATTCTAAATCCTAACCCTAGATCTAACCCTGTGCCCAGGGTTGTACATCCAAAACTCTAACTCCCTAAAACTGAAAACCTTAAAACTAACTGTGCGTGCCTCTATAACCCCAACATCCTTACCCTAACACTCTGAATCCTAAACCTAACTCTGCGTCTAGGGTCATCCATCCATAACCGCAACCTCCTAACCCTAACACTCTAAACCCTAAACCTAAATCTTCGTCTCGGGTTGTCCATCCATAACCCCAACCTCCTAGCACTAACACTCTAAACCTTAAACCTAACTCTGCGTCTAGGGTTGTCCATCCATAACCCCAACCTCCTGACTCTAACACTCTAAACCCTAAACCTAACTCTGCGTCTAGGGTCATACATCCATAACCCTAACCTCCTAAACCTAACACTCTAAACCCTAAACCTAAATCTTCGTCTTGGGTTGTCCATCCATAACCGCAACTTCCTAGCCCTAACACTCTAAACCCTAAACCTAACTGTGCATCTAGGGTCGTCCATCCATAACCCCAACCTCCTAGCACTAACACTCTAAACCTTAAACCTAACTCTGTGTCTAGGGTCGTCCATCCATAACCCCAACCTCCTGACTCTAACACTCTAAACCCTAAACCTAACTCTGCGTCTAGGGTCGTACATCCATAACCCTAACCTCCTAACCATAACACTGTAAACCCTAAACCTAACCATGCATTCAGGGTTGTACTTCCATAACCCTAACATTCTAAACCCTAAATCTAACCCTGCACCCAGGGTCATACATCCATAATCCTGACTCCCTAACCCTGGATCCTGGGTTATACTTCTATCACCGTATCTTCCTAGCCCTAACACTCTAAACCTAACTCTTTGTCCAGGGTTGCACATCCATAACCCTAACCCCCTAATCGTAACACTCTACACCTCAAACCTAACCCTGGGTCCAGAGTAATACATACAATACCCTAACCTCCTAACCCTAACATTCTAAATATTATCTTTAACCCAGGTTCCAGGGTCATCACGCTAGCCTCCTAACCCTAACCTTCTAAACCCTAACCTAACCTTGCATTCAAGGTTGTACTTCCATATCCCTAACCCTATTATTGTAAACCCTAAATCTAACCCTGCACCCAGGGTCATATATCCATTATCCTGACTCCCCAACACTCCAAATCCTAACAACAGATCCTGAGTCATACATCCATCACTCTACTCTCCAAGCCCTAACACTCCAAATCATAAACCTAACTCTGTGTCTATGGTTGCACATCCATCACCCTAACCTCCTAACCCTAACATTCTAAATTTTAACCCTAACCTGGGCTTCAGGACCATAAATTCATCACCCTAGCCTCTAACCCTAACACTGTAAACCCTAAACCTAACCTTGATTTCAGGGTTGTGCTTCCATATCCCTAACCCTATTATTCCAAACCCTAACCTAAACTTAACCCTGGCCCAGGGTCATACATCCATAACCCTAACCTGCTAACTCTAGCACTTTAAACTCTAACCCTAGTTCCAGGGTCATGCATCCATCATCCTAACCTTAACACTCTAAACTCTAACCCTAGTTCCAGGGTCATGCATCCATCACCCCAACTACTAACCTTAACACTCTAAACTCTAACCCTAGGTCCAGGGTCATACATCCATCACCCTAACCTCCTAACCTTAACACTCTAAACTCTAACCCTAGGTCCAGGGTCATACATCCATCACCCTAACCTCCTAACCTTAACACTCTAAACTCTAACCCTAGGTCCAGGGTCATACATCCAGCACCCTAACCTGCTAACCTTAACACTCTAAACTCTAACCCTTGGTCCAGGATCATGCATCCATCACCCTAACCTCAACACTCTAAACTCTAACCCTAGGTCCAGGGTCATACATCTATCACCCTAACCTCCTACCCTTAGCATGCTAAACTCTAACCCTAGGTCCAAGGTCATACATCCATCACCCTAACCTGCTAACCTTAATACTCTAAACTCTAACCCAGGGGCGGACTGACAACTCATGGGGCCCCCAGGCAATAGGGGATCGTGGGGCCCCTGTGTCCTTGCCAAAACTCAAAAAAGCCTATGAAAAAGGTACCAGGGGCATCTCATGGGGCCCCCTACTGACCCCGGGCCCTCGGGCAGTGCCCGAGTTTCCAAATGGTCAGTCCACCCCTGCTCTAACCCTAGGTCCAGGATCATGCATCCATCACCCTAATCTCAACACTCTAAACTCTAACCCCAGGTCCAGGGTCATACATCCATCACTCTAACCTCCTAACCTCAACACTCTAAACTCTACCCTAGGTCCAGGGTCATACATCCATCACCCTAACCTCAACACTCTAAACTCTAACCCCAGGTCCAGGGTCATACATCCATCACTCTAACCTCCTAACCTCAACACTCTAAACTCTACCCTAGGTCCAGGATCATGCATCCATCACCCTAACCTCAACACTCTAAACTCTAACCCTAGGTCCAGGGTCATACATCCATCACCCTAACCTCCTAACCTTAACACTCTAAACCTAAACCTCACCCTACATCAAAGGTCACCCATAACTGAACACTTTACACCTTAACACTCTATACCTAACCCAGCATTCAGGACCAAATACCTATATTCATGAGTGTATTTATGCATAGTTGTAAAATTACTGAATGGTCCACTTTAAGTATAAAGATAATCTATATGTGTGTGGGCTGACCTGAGATCAGATGTATTTATTTATTTCAGGTACTTATATATTGCTGTCAATTTGCGCAGCGCTTTACATATATATTACATTCACATCAGTCCCTAACCCTCAAGGGGAGTACAATCTAAGGTCCCTAACTCACATTCATACATACATATACTAGGGACAATTTAGACAGGAGCCAATTCACCTACCAGCATGTCTTTGGAGTATGGGAGGAAACTGGAGTACCCAGAGGAAACCCACGCAGGCACAGGGAGAACATGCAAACTCCAGGCAGGTGCTGCCATGGTTAGGATTCGAACCAACAACCCCAGCACTGCCAGGCGGAAGTGCTAACCATTTAGCCACTGTGCTGCCCATGTATTCATTAAGATTAACAATGTTGTATGAAACAATGATTAGATGGGTTGGAACATTTTTTTCACTAGACATAGGCAGATGGTACAGCTGACCAGACATACTACAAACTCTTCCTATAATCAATTTTTCTTCATTTTTTTTTATCTCTGTGGAAAAAGATGCATCTTTATGTCAGTGCCCTTCCTGGCCTAACCTTAGTAGACATTACGACCTGATTGTTAATCTTTAGGACGCTCATACAATTTACAATCTGAACAAACTGGACAAGACTGCAATAGGCTCTACTGATCTTCCACGGAGTACGCGGTTTATTCGCTGTACGAGAGAAGCCATTGATTTTATTTACCTTAGTATACAGTTGTGTTACCTTGGAAAAGAATGATTTATCTTTAGTAGTACAACAAGGCGATATTGATTTTATGGAATAACAGATCAGCGCTGAAGTATAGGGACCATGGTGTACAATACTGCACTCTGCTATGGAGATGTTGTGAAGACAGCTGGGGAATACTTTACAGAGTTGTAGACAGGACCCCATCACAGAAAAAATGTGAACACATCTCACCGGACTTGAACCTCAGCAGGGCTTTTTTCCCATTGGGAACTTGGGGGAACATAGTTCCGGCACCTCTAGCATATCCAGTGCTAAATGTATGTAATGGCAAAAGGATTATGGAATGTGCTGGGGATCTATCGTCACTGAAGGGGATCTATTTTTGTGTGGTGGTCTATTATTGCTGGGGAGGTCTGTTGTTGCTGATGGGGGATATATTGTTAATGGGGGTCAATAGTTGCTGGAAGGGCTCTACTGTTGAGGGAGAGGTCTGTTGTTGCTGGCCGTAGGAGAGTCTATTGATGCTGGCTGCTGGGAAATTTGTTGTAGCTGCTGGGGGTCTATTGTTGCTGGGGTGGTATTTTGTTTTGGGGGTCTGTTTTTGCTGGAGGAATCTATTGTTGCTGGGGGGAGGGGTGGCAATTGCTGCTAGAACCAAATTATATTTGGCTCTGTATTCTCTAAAAGGAGCAGAACTGGGAGGTGGTTAGGGGGTGGTACCAAGTGATGGTGCTAAGAGGTGGGTAGGAGGAGGAGGCGGAGACAAGAAGTGACTCAGAAGGGGGGAGTTCCTACACCTATTTTTTGAGAAAAAGAGCCCTGAACCTCAGAAATGAAAAATGAACAAAGCATATTCTTCTATAGTGTGCACTCGCCTCCATCTAAAGCACTCAGTGTGATTTCTGTGTGCTCTCACATTCCTCTGCTATTTGCATGAGTCAATGCTGACATCAGTCAATCCTGGAAGACGTATCCTCCAACCCCGCCCCTCCTTTTTACAGAAGATGATTGACAGGCTCAGTTGTGCATGTTTCCCTATGAGACTGTGTAGAGCATGGGTGCCCAACCTGTGGCCCTCCAGTTGTTGTGTAACTACAAGTTCCCGTTTTAGAAGTGTTTCTACTAGTCATTGTAAAGTATAACTTAAGGGATAACTTTTTTCAGCTTTGTACAGAGTGTTCCCCCCCCCCCCGGTCCTTTGGACCTCGCTCACCTCTGAAGCATATAACTGTTTTAAAAGTTCTGCCATTGACCATCTGACTCTTTTTGTTGGGCTTGTTACCCCCCCCTCCCCATGGGCACTTTTTACCCCTGAAGCCTATACATTTTTTAAAGGTTCTTCCACTGCCCATCTGACTCCTTTTGTTGGGCTTGTTATCCCCCACCCACCTTCAATGAGCACCTTTCACCCCTGAAGCCTATAAATCTTTTAAAAGTTCTGCCACTGGCCATCTAACTCCGTTTGTTGGGCTTGTTACTCCCCAATGGTCACTTTTTCACCCCTGATGCCTAAAAAATCTTTTAAAAGTTCTGCCACTGGCCATCTAACTCCGTTTGTTGGGCTTGTTACTCCCCAATGGTCACTTTTTCACCCCTGAAGACTATACATCTTTTAAAAGTTCTGCCACTGGCCATCTAACTCCGTTTGTTGGGCTTGTTACTCCCCAATGGTCACTTTTTCACCCCTGAAGACTATACATCTTTTAAAAGTTCTGCCACTGGCCATCCAACTCCGTTTGTTGGGCTTGTTACTCCCCAATGGTCACTTTTTCACTCCTGAAGCCTATAAATCTTTTAAAAGTTCTTCCACTGGCCATCCAACTCCGTTTGTTGGGCTTGTTACTCCCCAATGGTCACTTTTTCACCCCTGAAGCCTATAAATCTTTTAAAAGTTCTGCCACTGGCCATCTAACTCCATTTGTTGGGCTTGTTACTCCCCAATGGTCACTTTTTCACCCCTAAAGACTATAAATCTTTTAAAAGTTCTTCCACCAACCATTTGATAGCTAGGTACAACCAACTAGATACCTTTAACCCCTGAAGCCGATAACTGTTTTAAAAGTTCTACCACCAACCATCTGACACCTTTTTTTGGATTGGTGACCCCAATGGTCACCTCTCACCCTTGAAGCATATAATTGTTTTTAAAGTTCTGCCACTGGCCATCTGGCTCCTTTTTTTGGGCTTGGTACCCCCCCAATGGGCACCTTTCACCCCCGAAGCCTATAATTGATTTAAAAGTTCTGCCACCGACCATCTACCTGCTTTTGCCCAGCTGGGTATTCCCTAATGGGCACATGTCACCCCTGAAGCCTATAACTTTTTTAAAAATTCTGCCATTGACCATCTGACTCCTTTTGTTGGGCTTGTTACCCCCCCCCCCTCCCCCATGGGCACTTTTCACCCCTGAAGCCTATACATTTTTTAAAGGTTCTTCCACTGCCCATCTGACTCCTTTTGTTGGGCTTGTTATCCCCCCCACCCTCAATGAGCACCTTTCACCCCTGAAGCCTATAAATCTTTTAAAAGTTCTGCCACTGGCCATCTAACTCCATTTGTTGGGCTTG
This sequence comes from Staurois parvus, assembly GCF_062004578.1. Lineage (NCBI taxonomy): Eukaryota > Metazoa > Chordata > Amphibia > Anura > Ranidae > Staurois > Staurois parvus. Next base: position 159,037 of record NW_028319069.1, read on the forward strand.
TTACTCCCCAATGGTCACTTTTTCACCCCTAAAGACTATAAATCTTTTAAAAGTTCTTCCACCAACCATTTGATAGCTAGGTACAACCAGCTAGATACCTTTAACCCCTGAAGCCGATAACTGTTTTAAAAGTTCTACCACCAACCATCTGACACCTTTTTTTGGATTGGTGACCCCAATGGTCACCTCTCACCCTTGAAGCATATAATTGTTTTTAAAGTTCTGCCACTGGCCATCTGGCTCCTTTTTTTGGGCTTGGTACCCCCCCAATGGGCACCTTTCACCCCCGAAGCCTATAATTGTTTTACAAGTTCTGCCACCGACCATCTACCTGCTTTTACCCAGCTGGGTACTCCCTAATGGGCACATGTCACCCCTGAAGCCTATAACTGTTTAAAAAATTCTGCCACTGATCATCTGTCTCCTTTCGTTGGTCATGGAGCCGCCCAATGGGCAACTCCCACCCCAAAAGCCTATAACTGTCTTAGCAATTCTTCCACCAGCCATCTGAATCCATCTAATGGGCTGGGCAGCTCCAATGGGCCCCTCTCACCCCTGAAGCCTATAATTAAGAATTTCTGCCACCGGCCATCTCTCTCCTTGTGTTGTCTTCTACAGCATCTGGAATTTACCATATATTTTCAGCACCTGGTTATTTCAGACAGGTTTGCACATGTGTAAAGCCAAATCTGTTGAAGTTCCCGATTAAGAGGCTGGATCTTATTATATATAGACATTTTCACACTTTAATCGTTTCCCACATTAAGCTGATCAAAGCTGTTCTTCCGACTCGTTCCTAGTGATCCCGCCTTGATAAAACACACAGCACAGATTTAAAAAGGGACAATCACACCCTCTCATTATCTCATTTAGTGATACTGGCCTCATTATGATATAACTGTTTCAATACAGCACCAGGCTAAAAATACATTAATGCACCTATGAATATGGATTGAGCCGGTTAAACATTAATGCTTATTAGTTCATACAATGGGAGATGGAGCCTTTGCAATACGGTGAGCAGAGCACGGGGCTGCACAATCCTATCTTTCAGATATGGATATGAAAGGTTTTATAAAGAAACTCTTGGACACAGACATGAAAAGTACAAAGAAAAAAAGCAGATTTTCTAAATCAATGGATCTCAAGCACTGGGCTGTGATCCACTCCTAGGCTGCAGCCTCCCTTCCTCTGGGACTCCAGCCAACTGTAGATCCCTTAACCTCCTACAGCGCCTCCCAGCTCCCCATACCTCCCATAGTGGTACATAGAGTCCCAGGCCACCCGAGAGCCCTCAGGTTCCCACGGTGTCTTTCAGCCTTCCACAGTGCCCCCCCAGCTTGCTATGGAGCCTCCAGTCCTCAATATAGCCCTGTCCTCCAACAGTGTCCCACAGTGCCCCCCAGCTTGCTATGGAGCCTCCAGCCCTCAATATAACCCCATCAGTCGATCCTGAATACGGCTGCCAGACTCATTCACCTTTCCAACCGCTCCATCTCTGCCACCCCAGAAACCACTAAACGGCTCATCCACTCCCTCATCATATCACGACTCGACTACTGCAACTCCCTCCTCACTGGCCTACCTCGCCGCTGGCTATCCCCGCTTCAGTCCATCCTGAATACGGCTGCCAGACTCATTCACCTTTCCAACCTCTCCATCTCCGCCACCCCCTCTGCCAATCCCTCCACTGGCTTCCGACTGCACATTGGATCAAATTCAAAATCCTAACACTGACGTACAAAGCCGTCCACCATACTGCCCCGAACTACATCACCGACCTAATATCCAAGTACCGCCCAACACGCACACTCCGCTCCTCACAAGACCTCCTTCTCTCTAGTTCCCTGGTCTCCTCCTCCCATGCCCGCCTCCAGGACTTCCTTTAACTGAACCTCTCCAAAATCGAGTTTCTTGTCTTCCCCCCAGCCCGGACCCCACCCCCCACTGACTTCTCCGTCACATCCAACAACGCCACCATCAAACCCGCCCCGCAGGCCAGAGTACTTGGTGTCATTCTGGACTCCAACCTATCCTTCCAGCCCCAAGTCCAATCTTTAACAAACTCGTGCCGACTCCACCTCCGCAACATCGCCAAAATCCGCACGGTCCTAACCCCAGAAACCACTAAACAGCTCATCCACTCCCTCATCATATCACGACTCGACTACTGCAACTCCCTCCTCACTGGCCTGCCTCGCCACTGGCTATCCCCGCTTCAGTCCATCCTGAATACGGCTGCCAGACTCATTCACCTTTCCAACCGCTCCATCTCCGCCACCCCCTTCTGCCAATCCCTCCACTGGCCTCCATTCAGTGTCCTCCACCCCCCTCTGCCAATCCCTCCACTGGCCTCCACTCAGTGTCCTCCACCCCCCTCTGCCAATCCCTCCACTGGCTTCCAATTGCACAACGGATCAAATTCAAAATCCTAACACTGATGTACAAAGCCGTCCACCATACTGCCCCGTACTACATCACCGACCTAATATCCAAGTACCACCCAACACGCACACTCCGCTCCTCACAAGACCTCCTTCTCTCTGGTTCCCTGGTCTCCTCCTCCCATGCCCGCCTCCAGGACTTCTCCAGGGTGTCACCCATTCTCTGGAACTCCCTGCCCCAACCCATCAGACTATCACCTACTCTCCTCTCCTTTAGGTGCACCCTGAAAACCCACCTCTTTAGGGAAGCCTACCCCACCCCCTGCTAACCTGCCGACCTCCTCCACTCTTCTTACCACCCCATCCCCCACACCTATCTCCTCCTGTGCCACCATCCCCTCCCTCCTAGATTGTAAGCTCCAAGGAGCAGGGCCCTCGAACCCCTCATGTTTTGCATTGTATTGGTATTGTTCTGTCACATGTTCTGTCCCCCTTTGTAATGTACAGTGCTGAGCGAACTATTGGTGCTTTATAAATACTGTATAATAATAATAATCCTCCAACAGTGTCCCGCAGTGACTTCCAGCTTTCTCCAGAAACCTCATCCCCTACAGGGCCACCATATCTGTTGTAGAGTCTCCTAACCCACTCCACCACCTCCATCCTGCCCCAATTGACACCCAACCCCTTACAATGCCTTCCAGTATTCCATCACATATTTTGTATTCCCATCATTTTTATGTGTGAGTAGATACTTTATTTTCTACTGTTGGGGGCATGGAGGGTTTTGAAAGAATTAATGGGCCATGGCCTCTCATGGTTGAGATCCAATGGGCTAACTCACAGTGAATAAGAACAAATTTTGTCACTCAAGTTGGATTGGATTTTTACAGTGTAAACGTATCCACACACAATAGGATCCAAATGTTAAAAAACCTTATTTTGGGTAGTGGGAGTTTGCTGTTGGAGGACATTTATGCAAGTCCTAGGTGCTACCATCCCAAAAATCATCAATTGTATTGAAGGGACTTTCAAAGGTAGCTTCCAGGATACAGTACATATCAAACATATACATATAAAAAGATTCAATTCTAATGATACATCTCATGTATGGACACTGAAGACATTTTAAACACAATAGTAATTCAGTGAGTCAGTTATATATCCTCGTAGTTTTATTGGCCACTCATATGGATTCCACATAGCAGAGCAGACTTTCTCAACCAATTGTATCCTAGAGCAGTGGTCTTCAAGGGCTGGTTGTGTGCTGGTTACATGTTATGTGCAATTAAACCATGGCAACATCTAATGTTTGTGTAGTATTATGTTCAGCAGACTGTGTTCTTCTATTGTTGTGACTTAGATGACGTTCAGAGCACATTTTATGCCCAATTCATGCAAAACTCCACGTAATCCCAAGGGGTTCACATACTTTTTCTTGCAACTGTATATTGTACATTCACATCAGTCCCTAACCCTCAAGGGGCATACAATCTAAGGTCCCTAACTCACATTCATACATACAAATACTGGGGCCAATATAGACAGGAGCCAATTCACCTACCAGCATGTCTTTGAAGTGTGAATACCCAGAGGAAACCCACGCAGGCACAGGGAGAACATGCAAACTCCAGGCAGGTGGTGCCTTGGTTGGGATTTGAACCAACAACCCTAGTACTGCCAGGTGGAAGTGCTAACCACTTCGCCACTGTGCTGCCCAACTGTATGTGGTTGTATTATTATTATTATTATTATTATTATTATTATACAGGATTTATATAGCGCCAAAGGGTTTGCTCAGCGCTGTACAGTAGCAAGGGGGACAGAACATGAGACAAGACAGTAACAATACAATACACGAGGGAACCGAGGGCCCTTTCGAGCTTACAATCTAGGAGGGAGTGGATAGTGGTACAGGAGGAGATGGCTGTGGGGGATGGAGTGGTGGGAGGAGTGGAGGAGGTTAGTTGTTAGGTGAGGTCGGGTGTTAGGTGAGGTTGGGGTAGGCTTCCCTGAAGAGGAGGGTTTTCAGGGTGCGCCTGAAGGTGAGGAGGGTAGGCGACAGTCTGATGGATTGGGGTAGGGAGTTCCAGAGGATGGGGGAAGTCCTGGAGAAGTCCTGCAATTGGGCGTGGGAGGAGGAGACCAGGGAGCTAGAGAGCAGGAGGTCCTGTGAGGAGCGGAGGGCACGGGTAGGGTAGTATCTGGGTATCAGGTCAGTTATGTAGTTTGGGGCGGCGTTGAGAATGGCTTTTTTGTGTATTACACCCTGCTCTTTTGAAAGTCCCTTCATTAGAAGGATTTAGCAAGCAAATGTTAATGTCTGACTTGTATATGTTGCAGCCAGATCTGAAACTTCCGCTGAGAGCCTTGTCCAAACTTTAGGACGATGTTGGGATCAACAGAACGAGCCTTGCAGACAGTGGGGGAACTTTTACCGTAGCAGTCCATGCCGGGTGAGGGAGGCCTAGGTGTGGAACTGCCCACCTCCCGCTAACAAAGGCATCAACTGAAGTCCATCAAAGCCAGTTTTCAGTGTATTGTTTCAGCCGCCCGCTGCTCGTTCTCCGAACGTCTTACAGTTGTGACCAAAATTATTCAACCCCCACTGAAATTGAGTGTTTTGGCCAGTTTGACATTGCTTTTGATCATTCAGTCATCTTGCTTACATTTACATTAAAGAGGCACTTGTAGGTCAGACAAATATAACATAACAGTTATAATGAAATAACCACAAATGTCTTTTCTGTGCTCACAGCATTATCAGTTTTATTCAACCCCCAAGTGACATTCAATCTTAGTACTTAGTACAGCATCCTTTTACAGTTATAACAGCTTTTAAACGTGAAGCATAGCTTGACACAAGTGTCTTGCAGCGATCTACGGGTATCTTCGCCCATTCTTCATGGGCAAAGGCCTCCAGTTCAGTCACATTCTTAGGCTTGCGCACTGCAACTGCTTTCTTTAAGTCCCACCAGAGGTTCTCAATCGGATTTAAGTCTGGTGACTGCGATGGCCACTCCAAAATGTTCCAGCCTTTCCTCTGCAACCATGCTCTAGTGGACTTGGAGGTATGCTTGGGATCATTGTCCTGTTGAAAGGTCCAACGTCTCCCAAGCCTCAGGTGTGTGACGGACTGCATCACGTTTCCATCCAATATCTCCTGGTACTGAAGAGAATTCATGGTACCTTGCACACGCTGAAGCTTCCCTGTACCTGCAGAAGCAAAACAGCCCCAAAGCATGATTGACCCTCCACCATGCTTCACAGTAGGCAAGGTGTTCTTTTCATCATAGGCCTTGTTCTTCCTCCTCCAAACATAGCGTTGATCCATGGGCCCAAACAGTTCTAATTTTGTTTCATCAGTCCACAGAACACTATCCCACAACTTTTGTGGTTTGTCCACATGGCTTTTGGCATACTGCAGTCGACTCTTCTTATTCTTTGGAGACAGCAAGGGGGTACGCCTGGGAGTTCTGGCACGGAGGCCTTCATTACGCAGTGTGCGTCTTATTGTCTGGGCTGAAACTTCTGTACCCACATCTGACAAATCTTTTCTCAGTTCCTCAGCAGTCACACGGGGACTTCTCTCCACTCTACGCTTCAGGTAGCGCACAGCAGTCGAAGTCAGCATCTTCTTTCTGCCACGACCAGGTAGCGTTTCAACAGTGCCCTTTGCCTTGAATTTGCGAATGATGCTTCCTAAGGTGTCTCTTGGTATGTTTAACATCTTTGCAATCTTCTTATAGCCATTGCCCTTCCTGTGAAGAGAAATCACCTCTTCTCTTGTCTTCCTGGACCATTCTCTTGCCTTCACCATGTTTGTAACCACACCAGTAAATGTCTAGAAGGAGCTGAGTATCACAGTCATTTTAAAGCTGCCTAATTGGTGCTTATTATGCTTGATTGCTGCTCGGTGACATCCACAGGTGTTTTCAATACCTGATGGAAAGCACCTGTATGAACCTCTGTTCTTCAGAGTGGTAGTCTTTAAGGGGTTGAATAATTGTGGCAATGAAGAAACCACATAAGAACCATTTACTACTGTATTACATAAACAATTGATGTCATTTTAGTTGCATTTGGGTAGTTACAACGTCCTTGTAGGATTTGATTCTGAATACAATTCCAAATGTACACTATAGTCCCTAAACCCCTTTACAGCATTGGGGGTTGAATAATTTTGGTCACAACTGTACGTCTGCACAGACTCCAATACTCGGCTATTTCATGGGCACCTTTGCTTCACCTTTCTTACAAAGTTGGTTTTGGAAGTTCAAGTCAGAGAAATAGATTTTTTCCCATGTAAGCCTTTGAAGTATCCAGACTCCGTGGAGAATTGTTTAAATTTTGCTGCTTAGCAGAGGGTGTACAAATGTTTACGGTTTCCTGCACCCCGACTACAGAAAGTGAACTAAAATATAGAATGTGGAGCCGTGTCCTCCAACTTCATCAGATGTTCTACCTCGCCTTAAAGTCAGATACCTGCTGGTGTGCGTCAATGTATCTCATGCATCCCTGCGGTGTACAATTTGCTATCAATGCCTCCTCGACGCGTAGAGATCTATTTGAAGGATTTCCGACATATACATCAAGCTTGCAACTTTGTTTCTAAAATGTTAGTGATTGTAAAGCTTAGAGAATATGTAAGGCCAACATTTCATATTTCTGATATCTGCCCGCTGTACCATGTACTTGTATGGAAAGGTCTCCTGTCCTCTTTGTATCGCCTTCTTTGTGTGGAATCCCTGGTGTTCCTGCCAGTCCCTCTGCTTCCTGTTATAAACTGACCACACTAGGCAGAAGAGAATAGCGTGGTCAGTTCTCTGTCTAGGGAACTCACGCTGCTCTCCTCCAATAATCACACGTGTGCTGAGACGCCAACTCCCTGCACAGCCATTCACTGGGAAGACCATGTACTTGTATGGAAAGGTCTCCCGTTCTCTTTGTATCGCCTTCTTTGTGTGGAATCCCTGGTGTTCCTGCCAGTCCCTCTGCTTCCTGTTATAAACTGACCACACTAGGCAGAAGAGCATAGCGTGGTCAGTTCTCTGTCTAGGGAACTCACGCTGCTCTCCTCCAATAATCACACGTGTGCTGACACGCCAACTCCCTGCACAGCCATTCACTGGGAAGACCATGTACTTGTATGGAAAGGTCTCCCGTCCTCTTTGTATTGCCTTCTTTGTGTGGAATCCCTGGTGTTCCTGCCAGTCCCTCTGCTTCCTGTTATAAACTGACCACACTAGGCAGAAGAGCATAGCGTGGTCAGTTCTCTGTCTAGGGAACTCACACTGCTCTCCTCCAATAATCACACGTGTGCTGACACGCCAACTCCCTGCACAGCCATTCACTGGGAAGACCATGTACTTGTATGGAAAGGTCTCCCGTCCACTTTGTATTGCCTTCTTTGTGTGGAATCCCTGGTGTTCCTGCCAGTCCCTCTGCTTCCTGTTATAAACTGACCACACGAGGCAGAAGAGCATAGCGTGGTCAGTTCTCTGTCTATGGAACTCACGCTGCTCTCCTCCAATAATCACACGTGTGCTGACACGCCAACTCCCTGCACAGCCATTCACTGGGAAGACCTGTGTACTGCGGTTTCTCCACCCTCACATCTCTATGAAACTAAAAAAAACAGAGGGTATGTGATCACTTAAAGTGGAGCTCCACCCAAAAGGGGAAGTTCCGCTTTAAGGACTGCTCCCCTGCAAGGATTGGCATCTTTGGGGAGTTGGCAATTTGATAGGTACCCGCTCCCACTTCCGGTCCGATCGCCTAGGCGAACGGAAGTGGAAGGTGTCCTCCCTTCCTCCCTCCTTGTAGTCTTTTGGGACACGTGACAGGTCCCAGAAGACTACAGGACCATTCATGAAGCGCAGCGCTACTCGTACATGCTGTAACAGACCGGACCCCGACTGCACTAGGGTATTTCCGTTAGACTCCCACTTTACCTGTCCGAACACAGATCCACAGACACCACCGCTGGCCATACAAGACGAAACAGCACCAGACTCGTATTAAAACAGGAAATAGACTGCTTTATTTTAACACAGACACAAGATATAAACATTCAAGGGAACAACCCCCCTCCCTGCATAAGGACACAGGGCGGGGCTAACCAAATTTAGCAACCAAGAACACATCCCAACAGACAGTCTCATCAGGAGGGAGGCTGCTGGAAACACCCCCCACCAAGCCAATACACAAACACATAATAAAACAATGGGACCACATGGCAGTAAACAATCAACAACCCCCTCCCCACCTATACATGTCTACACAATATCAGGAAATTTCACCCTGTACCCCTAACAGGCACAGGGTGACTTACACATAAGAGGGATATGGGGAGCTGAGACAGGGGTCTCCCCACCTCTCCAAAGTGAGCTGTGTTCCATGGGCCCCCCCACCCAAAGTCACTCCCATCACACATGCACAGTGGGTACCCGGCTGTGAAGCCGCAAGCTATAACAGCCGGGTGCCCTCACTGAAGATGTCGGCCTCCTAGAATACAGGACGGCCGGTGAAACGGGCTGCGGGGGACACACCACAGGACAAAGGGACAGGTAAGTGGCTGTTTTTTTAAAAGTCAGCAGCTACAGTTTTTGTAGCTGCTGACTTTTATTTTTTGATAGGTTGACCGTAGGTAGGGGAGAGCGCATATAGTGAATGCAGGGTCCAGGGAGACCGGATATAGTGAATGCAGGGTCCGGGGAGACCAGATATAGTGAATGCAGGGTCCGAGGAGAGCGGATATAGTGAATGCAGGGTCCGGGGAGACCAGATATAGTGAATGCAGGGTCCGAGGAGAGCGGATATAGTGAATGCGGGGTCCGGGAGAGCAGATATAGTAAATGCAGGGTCCAGGGAGAGCGGATATAGTGAATGCAGGGTCCGAGGAGAGCGGATATAGTGAATGCGGGGTCCAGGAGAGCAGATATAGTGAATGCAGGGTCCGGGGAGAGCGGATATAGTGAATGCAGGGTCCGGGGAGAGAGGATATAGTGAGTGCGGGGTCCGGGGAGACCAGATATAGTGAATGCAGGGTCCGGGGAGACTGGATATAGTGAATACGGGGTCCGGGGAGAGCGGATATAGTGAATGCGGGGTCCGGGGAGACCGGATATAGTGAATGCAGGGTCCGGGGAGACCAGATATAGTGAATGCAGGGTCCGGGGAGAGCGGATATAGTGAATGCAGGGTCCGGGGAGAGCAGATATAGTGAATGCAGGGTCTCGGGAGACCATATATAGTGAATGCGGGGTCCGGGGAGACCGGATATAGTGAATGCAGGGTCCGGGGAGACCAGATATAGTGAATGCAGGGTCCGGGGAGACCGGATATAGTGAATGCAGGGTCCGGGGAGACCAGATATAGTGAATGCAGGGTCCGGGAAAGCAGATATAGTGAATGCAGGGTCCAGGGAAAGCAGATATAGTGAATGCAGGGTCTCGGGAGACCATATATAGTGAATGCGGGGTCTGGGGAGAGCGGATATAGTGAGTGCAGGGTCCAGGAGAGCAGATATAGTGAATGCAGGGTCTGGGGAGACCAGATATAGTGAATGCGGGGTCCGGGGAGACCAGATTTAGTGAATGCAGGGTCTCGGGAGACCAGATATAGTGAGTGCAAGGTCTGGGGAGACCGGATACAGTGAATGCAGGGTGCAAGGAGAGCGGATATAGTGAATGCAGGGTCCGGGGAGAGCAGATATAGTGAATGCAGGGTCCAGGGAATGTGGATACAGTGAATGCAGGGTCCTGGGTTTAGTAACACTTAGGCTAGGTTCACAGGTTGCGTTTGAGCCATTTCTGCATTACATTTTGTGTTGCATTTTGCGTTCTTGCACTTGCGTTTTTTACGCATTTTTTATGCCTTTTTCTTTTTTTTTTTTCAATTTTTAAAAACTTTTCTTGTTGCTAGGCAGATTTAAAACGCAAAACGCATCAAAACCGCAACACATGCTTTTCTGCAGCGTTTCCATTGAAGCCTATACAACCAAACACGCAAGTTTTTGTGTTCAAAAAAAGTCCCTGACCCTTTCCAAAAAACGCACCGGGTGAAAACGCGAAGAATGTGAACCTGTCCCATAGGAAATCATGTTAAATGGACTGTTCCGCCTTTCTGCAGAAAACGCTTAGGTGTGAACTTGGGGTAAAGGAGGCACCTGTACGTGCGCGCTCCTAAGCCGGGTCGTGTGTGAGTGCACATAGCTGGTAAGCCACCCCTCCCGTTCCCAAGAGAAAACAGAGAAACCTAAACAAAAAAAAACGAATGCAGCCACCACATCTAACAATCGGTAAGCTGCGATATAATATATTTTTGGCTGCGGGTTAAATGCCGCTTTAAAGGTCCGGCCTCTTCTACATCAATCTGCTGGTCTAGCCTGGAACTATCATTTAATGTCAGGTAGGCTGTATGGGGCCCCATAATTTCTAATGATCCGTATAATCAATATGCGCAGTCGTGTACGCTACAATCAGTGTAATAAATGGCTCCACTCCTGTATAGGACAATAGGCATAATGCAGCGCTGTGCCACCATAACACTTCAATCAGTATAATTCACAGCGCCATTTCTATACGCTTTTATTAATGTATTCTAAAGATGGACGGCTATACGCTGAAATCAGTATAATCAATGGCTGAACCGCTCTGCACCACAATTAGTGAGATCCCAGGCTGCTCTGGTAAATGGGTATCAGCATGATCCATGGGTGCACTCCACGACGGCACTGCAGCTCCCAAATGTCCCTTTTATGGAAGAAAACCCCAACATTGGTCAGCACACCAAAAAAAAATCCTTAACCACTTGCCCTCCAGAGGATTTACCCCCCTTAATGACCACGCCTCTTTTTGCTACTCGGCGCTGCACTAATTCAACTGATAATTGCGCGGTCATGCAACGCTGCACCCAAACAAAATTTACGTCCTTTTTTTCACACAAATAGAGCTTTCTTTTGGTGGTATTGGATCATCTGTGCGCTTTTTATTTTTCACGCTATAAACAAAAAAAGGCCAAACATTTTGAAGAAAAACAATATTTTTTACTTTCAGCTATAAAAAATATATAGTAAACTCAAAGTTAGTTATAAATTTAGGCCAAAATGTATTCTGCTCCATGTTTTTGGTAAAAAAAAATCCCAATAAGTGTATATTGATTGCTTTGTGTGAAGTTATAGCGTCTACAAACTATGGTATAGATACTGCAATTTACGCCATTTTTTTGCTATACAGCGCTGCTGTGTAGTTTAATGGACAATTGCGCGGTCATGCAATACGGTACATAAATGAAATTGACATCCTTTTTTTTCCCACAAATTGAGCTTTCTTTCGATGGTATTTGATCGCTTGTGCGGTTTTTATTTTTTGCGCTATAAAAAAAAAGCTGACAATTTTGAGGAAAAAAAACAATATTTTGGACTTTTTGCTATAAAACATGTCCAGTAAAAAAAAAATTTAAAAATCAAATTTAGTCATAAATTTCTGCCAAAATGCATTCTGCGACGTGTCTTTGCTAAAAAAAAAAAAAAACAATACGTGTAAATTAATTGGTTTACGTGAAAGTTATAGCGTTTACAAATGGCGGGAAAGATACTGGGATTTTTAGTTTTTTTTTATACTAATAATGGCGGCGATCAGTGACTTACGGTGGGACTGCGGCGGACATTCTGACATTGGGGGGTACTGACTTGGGGTCACTGACATCCCCAGTGAAACCAATACAGTGATCAGTGCAAAAAAAAAAACACTGACACTGTACTAATGGCACTGGGGAGGAAGGGGTTAAGTGTATTTTTTAGGGAAGGGTTATCTGTGTGAGGGGGAGTGTTTTACTAGGGGACGGGGGGTGTACTGTAGGGAACACCGCTGATCGGGAGAGAGAAACTCTTCTGTCCCGATCAGCGTGTCCTGGAGCTGTCAGGGAACTGACAGAAAGCACAGCTACTGCAGCTGTGCTCTCTGTCAGGGATTGCCGCCGATCGCCGGCACATAGCCGGTAAGGACCGGCTGTGACCCGGCGACTGACATCCGCGGCTGTGATCGGCGGGACAGGTAGGGCGGAGGCGCGCCTCGCCCGCGCCCCCTACCTGTTTACAAAACACATGTTTTAAAAAGTGCTTTTGCCCAGCCGTGCCGCTCTGCCGCCGTATTTCTACAGTGGCTGGGCGGCATGTGGTTAATATTTACTTACAGCTCGGTAAGTATTCAAGATTTTTTTTTTTGGGTGTGCTGGTCATATTTATGCTTATGGGTTGTGTAGCGCTACCCCCTTAAGAGCCAATGGATTTTTTCTGGGTCCCCCTAAGCTCTGCACAGCCAGGCAACACGCATTTTCCACACTTTATACTCACAGAGTCAGTAAAACAGTCCTTGAGCTTGGTTTTTTCATTTGATTGAGGGGTTAACAACTTGGATGGGGTCTAGGGGTATATGGGATGCCCAAGGAACTGTAAAAGTTGAGGACAGCTTCTCAGCAAACACTGTACCCTGTACAAAAATGCAGATCAATAAGTAGCAACTAGGGGCGGACTGACAACTCATGGGGCCCCCGGGCAATAGGGGATCATGGGGCCCATGTGTCCTTGCCCAAACTCCAAAAAGCCTATGAAAAAGGTACCAGGGGCACTTTAATGGGGCCCCCTACTGACCCCGGGCCCTCGGGCAGTGCCCGAGTTTCCAAATGGTCAGTCCGCCCCTGGTAGCAACTCTCTTTTTAACCTCTTCCCTAGCGCGCTATAGCGGAAAGATGGCTATAATGCGGTTGTCTAATTCCGGTACAACATCCATGGACGTCATTCCAGAGCACGCCCCCTGCGCGCACCCAGTGGCGCACACTCGGCGCCACCAGTGATATGGTAAGTGGCCAATCACAGCGGCCTTTTACCACGTGATCAGCTGTGTCCAATGACACGCTGATCACCAGGTAAATACAGTAAATACACTCCGCTCCTCACAAGACCTCCTTCTCTCTAGTTCCCTGGTCTCCTCCTCCCATGCCCGCCTCCAGGACTTCTCCAGGGTGTCACCCATCCTCTGGAACTCCCTGCCCCAACCCATCAGATTATCACCTACTCTCCTCTCCTTTAGGCGCACCCTGAAAACCCATCTCTTCAGGGAAGCCTACCCCACCCCCTGCTAACTTGCCGACCTCCTCCACTCTTCCTACCACTCCATCCCCCACAGCTATCTCCTCCTGTGCCACCATCCCCTCCCTCCTAGATTGTAAGCTCCAAGGAGCAGGGCCCTCGATCCCCTCATGTTTTGCATTGTATTGTTGTTGTTCTGTCACATGTTCTGTCCCCCTTTGTAATGTACAGCGCTGAGCGAACTATTGGCGCTTTATAAATACTGTATAATAATAATAATAATAAGCGGCTGCACTTTCCTCACGCTGTCACAGCGCGAGGAAAATACTACCGATAACCGGCAATTGTCAGAGAAGTGATTGGCACCAATCATTAGGGCGATCTGCTGAGAGCCTGAGCCAGCTACTCCCTCCCCCTCCACAGCCCAGCGCTCCAGTGAGCCCTGGAGGGGCAGAGCAGAGAGCAGTGATTGACAGTCACCAATCTCTGCTCAGAGCGGAGAGGAGAACTCAACGATCAGCGGAGTTCTCACCCATAGAGCTGGCAGGAGACAGATGCAGCATCAGACCGAATAAAAAAATAAATAAATCCCATACTTCTCTTTTAAAGGTTTTTTTTTTTTTTTTTTATTAAAGAAAAGTTTATTAAGTTTTAACAAGTTACAACCACTGATAAATGATGCTGCAGTTATGACACCCTTTTTTTTTTACCCGTATACTACTGTTGTTCTATGGTAGTTGTTCATTGTATTTACTGACCCCAAGAATTCCCAATGGCTCTGTTTTGTATTTTCTCTACAGAATATACTGAATACAAAAAGAATTCACAAAATGCATTTTCGACGTGTTTTTGATGCCTTTCCGGTGCGTTTTTTGGGCGCTTATTACCTAGCATGCACTTGTGAACCTTGGACTTGTGGGTAAAAAAACGCACCAAAAACGCAACCGCGTTTACCACACCAAACGTGCACCAAAAATGCAGCAAGCAGGACTTTTCAAAATGCAACTGAAGCCCAACGGCCCAGTGCGAAGAGTTCCGTAGCATTTTTCATTCTTCCACTTTTGTAGCCTCCCTAGCGGTCTGATGATGTCAGTATTTCTGTGCTCAAAGCGGTACATTTTTTTGCATGGAAATATTTTTTTGCAATACGGCGCTGTGTTACTTTAACTGACAATTGCGCAGTCATGCAACACTGTACATAAATTAAATTTATGTCATTTTTTTCCTCCCACAAATGGAGCTTTCTTTTGGTGGTGTTTAACCTTCCTGGTGGTCTGATTATTTCAGATTTTTGGTGTTGAAAGCGGTACATTTCTTTGCATGGAAATATGTATTTTTTTTATTGTAGGCTGTAATTTTTAGGAATAACTCCCTGAAATCTGTCCGAACAAGAGTCTAGTAAACATCCCGGGGATGCTAAAACTTGAAACACGAAATCATAAATTATAATTTAATAAATAATCATAAAAATTAATAATATAATAATAATAAATGTAATTCAATAATATAATCAAACCAAAAACACTGAAATGTGAAATATAGCGCCAAGTTCGCACATCGCTGAGCAAAGTCGCAGAATTGTTTTCAGTGTCTGATGAGGAATTTCCCCCACGAATCATTATCACTCAATTCTGCAAGTGGTTCTGATTTACTATCGCTGTTCTCTAGCCGGTCTAAAACCGCGTCTGACCTAAAGGGACGCTTTTTGGACGCCATGGACGTTTCTCAGTTTCCAGGCAGAAAGAACAGTAAAAATGCAGGCAGGGCGCCGGACAAAGCACTCGGGACAAAATGTATGTGAAATGGTTTGATACAGGAATGTTATACTATGTGATTTTAGTGTATTTAGTGAATGTCACTTTTACAACTTTCAAATTTCCCGCCAGTTCCGTCCCCCGTACGTCCCGACGTCGCAGGGAACGGAACCCAGAAGACGGATGCCGGCATCGGCCGGAGGACATTGCCGGGGACACTGCAGGGGGGACATCGCGGGAGCGCAGGACAAGGTAAGTGCAGAAGAGATCCTGGAGCAACGCTGCAGAGTATTCCTGGGTGTAGCTCGGGGGGGTTACCCCTTGTGGTGCTGAAACTTTACCCCGAGCTACACTCGGGAATACCTCCAGGGGGGTTAAACAATTTTAGCCCTTTGGGTTTCTCCATAATTGGGGATGTGTATATCGCCTACCAGGGGCATGGGGCCCCTGGGCAATAAGGGATCATGGGGCCCCTGTGTCCTTGCCCAAACTCAAAAAACCCTATGAAAAAGGTACCAGGGGCATCTCATGGGGCCCCCTACTGACCCCGGGCCCTCGGGCAGTGCCCGAGTTTCCAAATAGTCCGCCCCTGTTGCCTACACTAGGCGATGAAGGATTGCACCGTTGGTCACTGAATTGTACACTTTTTTTGTGCGGAAGATTCGCACACTGTGTCTTGGGACTGTATTTTTTGGACCCTTGTTAGGTTTTTTGGGGCTTATTTTGTGTCCAGTTTTCCGCCATTCATTGCTTTGTTTTTTTATAAATTTTTAGCATTCAGCTATTGGTCAAGTTTATTTTTGGTGTCACAATTTATGTCACTTTTATATTGCTATTTGATTATATATATATAATTTTTTTTTCCCACTTCACTTGATGGTCCCTAGTAACTATTTGGTCACATTTCTTCATGCCACATTTTGTTGATTTTGACAATGGTTTTTGTGTCACTTATTCACTGACATTTGCTTCTCCTTTTTGTGATGACGCCATTCCTACTTGTTACACCGTTGTGGATTCACTCCTGTAGATATTATTGTGCACATTTGGCACTTGTTGTATGTGGAGTATTCACTTTACTTTGTCTTTTATGTGATTGTTCACTCATTTATCGGCAGTTAATGTGTCATTGTGGATTTAAGTAGCGCAGCACCATTTTTTCTCAATTAATGCCAGTAACTCAGAGTAACTCCCTCCTCATTGGCCGACCTCATCGCAGGCTATCCCCTCTTTAGTCCATCATGAATGCTGCTGCTAGACTCTTCCACCTTCCACTAACCGTTCCATATCTGCCATCCCTCTCTGCCAATCCCTCCACTGGCCTCAACTCAGTGTCCTCCACCCCTCTCTGCCAATCCCTCCACTGACCTCCACTCAGTGTCCGCCACCCCTCTCTGCCAATCCCTTCACTGGCCTCCACTCAGTGTCCTCCACCCCTCTCTGCCAATCCCTCCACTGGCCTCCACTCAGTGTCCTCCACCCCTCTCTGCCAATCCCTCCACTGGCCTCCATTCAATGTCCTTCACCCCTCTCTGCCAATCCCTCCACTGGCCTCCACTCAGTGTCCTCCATCCCTCTCTGCCAATCCCTCCACTGGCCTCCATTCAGTGTCCTCCACCCCTCTCTGCCAATCTCTCCACTGGCCTCCACTCAGTGTCCTCCACCCCTCTCTGCCAATCCCTCCACTGGCCTCCATTCAATGTCCTTCACCCCTCTCTGCCAATCCCTCCACTGGCCTCCACTCAGTGTCCTCCATCCCTCTCTGCCAATCCCTCCACTGGCCTCCATTCAGTGTCCTCCACCCCTCTCTGCCAATCCCTCCACTGGTCTCCACTCAGTGTCCTCCATCCCTCTTTGCCAATCCCTCCACTGGCCTCCACTCAGTGTCCTTCATCCCTCTCCGCCAATCCCTCCACTGACCTCCATTCAGTGTCCTCCACCCCTCTCTGCCAATCCCTCCACTGGCCTCCACTCAGTGTCCTCCACCCCTCTCTGCCAATCCCTCCACTGGCCTCCATTCAATGTCCTTCACCCCTCTCTGCCAATCCCTCCACTGGCCTACACTCAGTGTCCTCCATCCCTCTCTGCCAATCCCTCCACTGGCCTCCATTCAGTGTCCTCCACCCCTCTCTGCCAATCCCTCCACTGGTCTCCACTCAGTGTCCTCCATCCCTCTTTGCCAATCCCTCCACTGGCCTCCACTCAGTGTCCTTCACCCCTCTCCGCCAATCCCTCCACTGACCTCCATTCAGTGTCCTCCACCCCTCTCCACCAATTCCTCCACTGGCCTCCATTCAGTATCCTCCATCCCTCTCTGCCAATCCCTTCACTGGCCTCCATTCAGTGTCCTCCACCCCTCTCTGCCAATCCCTCCACTGGTCTCCACTCAGTGTCCTCCATCCCTCTTTGCCAATCCCTCCACTGGCCTCCACTCAGTGTCCTTCACCCCTCTCCGCCAATCCCTCCACTGACCTCCACTCAGTGTCCGCCACCCCTCTCTGCCAATCCCTTCACTGGCCTCCACTCAGTGTCCTCCACCCCTCTCTGCCAATCCCTCCACTGGCCTCCACTCAGTGTCCTCCACCCCTCTCTGCCAATCCCTCCACTGGCCTCCATTCAATGTCCTTCACCCCTCTCTGCCAATCCCTCCACTGGCCTCCACTCAGTGTCCTCCATCCCTCTCTGCCAATCCCTCCACTGGCCTCCATTCAGTGTCCTCCACCCCTCTCTGCCAATCTCTCCACTGGCCTCCACTCAGTGTCCTCCACCCCTCTCTGCCAATCCCTCCACTGGCCTCCATTCAATGTCCTTCACCCCTCTCTGCCAATCCCTCCACTGGCCTCCACTCAGTGTCCTCCATCCCTCTCTGCCAATCCCTCCACTGGCCTCCATTCAGTGTCCTCCACCCCTCTCTGCCAATCCCTCCACTGGTCTCCACTCAGTGTCCTCCATCCCTCTTTGCCAATCCCTCCACTGGCCTCCACTCAGTGTCCTTCATCCCTCTCCGCCAATCCCTCCACTGACCTCCATTCAGTGTCCTCCACCCCTCTCTGCCAATCCCTCCACTGGCCTCCACTCAGTGTCCTCCACCCCTCTCTGCCAATCCCTCCACTGGCCTCCATTCAATGTCCTTCACCCCTCTCTGCCAATCCCTCCACTGGCCTACACTCAGTGTCCTCCATCCCTCTCTGCCAATCCCTCCACTGGCCTCCATTCAGTGTCCTCCACCCCTCTCTGCCAATCCCTCCACTGGTCTCCACTCAGTGTCCTCCATCCCTCTTTGCCAATCCCTCCACTGGCCTCCACTCAGTGTCCTTCACCCCTCTCCGCCAATCCCTCCACTGACCTCCATTCAGTGTCCTCCACCCCTCTCCAAAAAATTCCTCCACTGGCCTCCATTCAGTATCCTCCATCCCTCTCTGCCAATCCCTTCACTGGCCTCCATTCAGTGTCCTCCACCCCTCTCTGCCAATCCCTCCACTGGTCTCCACTCAGTGTCCTCCATCCCTCTTTGCCAATCCCTCCACTGGCCTCCACTCAGTGTCCTTCACCCCTCTCCGCCAATCCCTCCACTGACCTCCACTCAGTGTTCTCCACCCCTCTCTACCAATCCCTCCACTGGCTTCCCATTGCCCAACGGATAAAATTCAAAACATTAACAATAACATATAAAGCCATTTATAACTCCGCCCCAAATTAAATCACCAATCTTGTCTCCAAATATAACCCAAACCATACTCTTCGCTCCTCGCACGACCTCCTGCTCTCTAGCTCCATTGTCTCCTCCTCCCATGCTCATCTCCAGGACATTTCCAGAGCCTCCCCCATCCTCTGGAACTCTCTACCCCAAATTATCAGACTGTCACCTACTCTGCTCACCTTTAGGCGATCTCTGAAAACCTATATCTTCAGGGAAGCCTATCCTGCCCTCAGCTAATAATGGAATCTTCTATTCCTCCTACCAGTCCATCCCCCACAGTTGTTACCTTTTGTACCACTAGCCCCTCCCTCCTAGATTGTAAGCGCTCAGGATCAGGGCCCTCCTAACCCTCTTGTATTGAACTGTATTGTCTCCCTTTATATTGTAAAGTGCTGAGCAAACTGTTGGCGTGATATAAATCCTGTATAAAAATAATATATAAATCCTGTATAATAATAATAATAATAATATATAAATCCTGTATTATAATAATAATAATAATAATAATAATATATAAATCCTGTATAATAATAATAATAATAATATATAAATCCTGTATTATAATAATATATAAATCCTTTATAATAATAATAATAATATAAATCCTGTATTATAATAATAATAATATATAAATCCTGTATAATAATAATAATATATAAATCCTGTATTATAATAATAATAATATATAAATCCTGTATAATAATAATAATAATAATAATAACGATAATAATAATATTTATATTATACTCATAGAATAGAAGGTGTCCTCCTTTCTCATCTGGGAAGGTTGGGAGGTATGATATGGTTGGCACTGCTATGCCGTACAAATAATGGAGCACAGCATGATGCAACCTATATAATCTAGGGCTGAAATATTATGCAGTGTAATCCATAGGACTCAGGGCTGCCACCTGTGTCTAGGCATGTTACTTCAACACACAATGTACAGATACAGAACTGTATGATCCTTCTCTATGATACAAGCCAATCACCATAATCCTGGGCAGCCCACCATACCACAGCCGGCCGTTCACAATGGCAACCACCCCAACCTATGACTTGCCTTTGCAGCAAGGAGCACATGGAAGCATCTCAAAAAACAACGAAACAGAAATTCCCAGCTCACTTACCAGCCAGCCTGCAACAAACCACACCGTCCTGTCCAACAGTCCACGTTAAAACCAAGGGGTATAGTTTGCACACTATAGCAAAATATATGCGTAGGCTGCAGAGGCCACGTCACGGCACCCCAGTGTACTGCAGTCCTAACTTTTTAGGGTCTCTAAACGTGGAGCACATATACTGTATACTAAAGGATAGATTGGGGGCAGGTATGTCTGGAGGGAGTCCACCCCTCCTTCCCTCCCTAAAGGTATAGGGACGCACTGGACACCCAGCAATAGCACAATGGCAGCGAAGGTGTCCAGTGTGCCCCCCTCACCAACAATAAAAAAAAGAATGGCAACCACCCCAACCTACTCTGGATATCGATCTTCTACCAATAGAAATGAAGTTCTTAGCGAAGCCAAACAGTTTGGGTTCAGCCGGACTTCACAAAGTGGATACCCCATAAACATAGGGGTTACCCAACTTCAGTAGCCTATAAACTCACCATCCACTTTATTCCACCTGTTCAATTGCTTGGTAACACAAACTGCTACTCAGCCAATCACACGGCAGCAACTCAATGCATTTAGGCATCTAGACGTGGTGAAGATGACTTGCTGGTGTTCAAACCGAGCATCAGAATGGGGAAGAAAGGAGATTTAAGTGACTTTAAACGTGGCGTGGTTGTTGGTGCAAGATGGGCTGGTCTGAGGATTTAAAAAACTGTGGATCTACTGGGATTTTCACACACAACCATCTCTAGGGTTTACAGAGAATGGTCCGTAAAAGATAAAATATCCAGTGAGCTGCAGTTGTGTGGAGGAAAATGCCCTGATGTCAGAGGAGAATGGGCAGACTGGTTCTAGATGATAGAAAGGCAACAGTAACTCAAAAACCACTCGCTACAACCAAGGTATGCAGAATACCATCTCTGAATATACAATACATCAAACCTTGAAGCAGATGGGTTACAGCAGCAGAAGACCACACCGGGTGCCACTCCTGTCAGCTAAGAACAGGAAACGGAGGCTACAATTCGCACAGGATCACCAACATTGGACAATAGAAGATTGGAAAAACATTGCCTGGTCTGATGAGTCTGGATTTCAGCTGAAACTTTCAGATGGTAGGTTCACAATTTGGTGTAAACAACATGAAAGCATGGATCCATCCTGCCTTGTATCAACGGTTCAGGCTGGTGGTGGTGGTGTCATGGTGTGATGGATCCATCCTGCCTTGTATCAATGGTTCAGGCTGGTGGTGGTGGTGTCATGGTGTGGTGGATCCATCCTGCCTTGTATCAACAGTTAAGGCTGGTGGTGGTGGTGTCATGATCTGGTGGATCCATCCTGCCTTGTACCAATGGTTCAGGCTGGTGGTGGTGGTGTCATGGTGTGGGTGATCCATCCTGCCCTGTATCAACGGTTCAGGCTGGTGGTGGTGTCATGGTGTGGGGGATCCATCCTGCCTTGTATCAACAGTTAAGGCTGGTGGTGGTGGTGTCATGGTGTGATGGATCCATCCTGCCTTGTATCAATGGTTCAGGCTGGTGGTGGTGGTGTCATGGTGTGATGGATCCATCCTGCCTTGTATCAATGGTTCAGGCTGGTGGTGGTGGTGTCATGGTGTGATGGATCCATCCTGCCTTGTATCAATGGTTCAGGCTGGTGGTGGTGGTGTCATGGTGTGATGGATCCATCCTGCCTTGTATCAATGGTTCAGGCTGGTGGTGGTAGTGTCATGGTGTGGGGATCCATCCTGCCTTGTATCAATGGTTCAGGCTGGTGGTGGTGTCATGGTGTGATGGATCCATCCTGCCTTGCATCAATGGTTCAGGCTGGTGGTGGTGGTGTCATGGTGTGGTGGATCCATCCTGCCTTGTATCAATGGTTCAGGCTGGTGGTGGTAGTGTCATGGTGAGGTGGATCCATCCTGCCTTGTATCAATGGTTCAGGCTGGTGGTGTCATGGCGTGGGGGAGATTTTCGTGGCACTAGCAAGGTGGACCTAAAAGTGGCCAGTGAGTGTATAACTTGCCTTTGCAACAATGAGCACACGGAAGGGCCGTTCACAATGATTGATGGGACATGGCGAAGTATGACATACCATACAGGACACGTATGTTCTATCTTCACTCTGGAGTTTGGTGGAGTAACGGTCCTGCATGGCATAGTTCCATGAACTGTACACCAATCAGCCATAACATTATGACCCGTGACAGGTAAAGTGAATGATATTGATTAGTGATGGGATGAACACCCCGCTGTTCAGTTCGCGGTCGAACATTCGAACCTACCCAAAGTTTGACCGCAGTATTTTAGTAGTGACATTCTTTCATGTTTCAGCTATCAGTGGGGTTCCCCCTGAATGTCAAAAAAATTGTCAGCATTGCCCGACAATTAACATTTAAAAAAAACAAAAACAGCATCAGATCCCCCCTCCCATCCATACCTAGCCCTTCAGGTCTTGAGGGGAACCCCCCCCCCCACACCAAAATTTTGTAAAAAATGGCGTGGGGGTCCCCCCCAAAGCACCTTCTCAGCGTTGAAGCAGTTTTTAAAAAAAAGTTTGGGGTCCCTCCTCAATCCATACCAAGCCCTTCGGGTCTTATATGGATTTTGAGGGGAACCCCCCACACCAATTTTTTTTTGAAATGACCGTGGGGTCCCCTCTAAAATCCGTATCCATACATATCCGAGCATGCAGCCCCGGCAGATCAGGAAAGGGATGGATGAGTGAGCGAACCCCCCCATTCCTGAACCATACCAGGCCAAGCCCTTTGGGTCTTGTATGGATTTTGAGGGGAACCCCCCACACCAATTTTTTTTTTAAATTGCGTGGGGTTTCCCCCTAAAGTCCATACCAGACCCTTATCCTAGCATGCAGCCCGGCAGGTCAGGAAAGGGGGGGGGGGAATGAGTGAGCAAACCCCCCCCATTCCTGAACCATACCAGGTCACATTCCCTCAATATGGGGGGATGCTTTGGGGCAGGGGGGGCTCCCCCCCAAAGCAACTTCTCAGCGGGGAAGCAGTTTAAAAAAAAAAAGTGTGGGGTCCCCCTTCAATCCATACCAATCCCTTCGGGTTTTGTATGGATTTTGACGGGAACTCCCCACACCAAACTCTTTTTTTAAATGGCATGAGGATCCCCCTAAAAACTATACCAGACCCTTATCTGAGCATGCAGCCCGGCAGGTCAGGAAAGGGGGGGGGGTGAGTGAGTGAAACCCCCATTCCTGAACCATGCCAGGCTTCATGCCCTCAACATGGGGGGATGCTTTGGGGCAGGGGGGATTCCCCCCCCAAAGCACCTTGTCCCCATGTTATGGGGACAAGGGCCTCTTCCCCACAACCCTGGCTGGTGGTTGTGGGGATCAGTGGGCAGGGGGCTTATCGGAATCTGGAAGCCTCCTTTAACAAGGGGGTCCCCTGCCCCCCCCCTATATGAATGAGTATACAGAACATGGTACTGCTACTCATTCACAAAAAAAAGTGTAGTGTAAAACATGACAGGAGACAGACTTTGACAATTCCTTTATTAAAAATAAAGTAAATGTCCCCCGAAGTAGATCCAACGACAATCACGATGCCCGCCGCCACCCAAAAAAAGAAAAAAAATCCACTCCGCCCTCAACGCTGGCTCCTGCCATCTGACAGCTGCACCGGGATGACAGTTCTTAAATAGGGTGATGACATCTCAAGGGGGATGCCCTGTGATTGGTCAGGTGCATTGCTTTGGCCAATCACGATGCACTGTCAGGGCGCAGTGCATTGTGGGACGCGGCGGGCTGTTCGCCCGTACCGTTTGTGTGTTCGACTCGAACATGCAGCCCATCATTAACATTGATTATCTGGTTACAATGGCACCTGAAAGTGGGTGGCATATTTTAGGCAGAAAGTGAACATGTTGTCCCTGAAGTTGTTGTTTAGAACACAGAAAAAATGTGCAAGTGTCAGGATTTGAGTGACTTTGCAAAGGCCTAATTTTAATGTCTAGACGACTGGGTCAGAACAACTCCAAAACTGCAGCTCTTGTGGGATGTTCCCGGTCTGCAGTGGTCAGGACTGACCAAAAGAAGTCCAAGGAAGGAAACCGGAGAACTGGTGACAGGGTGATGGGTGGCCAAGGCTCATTGATGGAGGCGGGGAGTGAAGGCTCATTGATGGAGGTGAAGAGTGAAGGCTCACTGACGGAGGTGGGGAGTGAAGGCTCACTGATGCAGGTGGGGAGTGAAGGCTCATTGATGGAGTTGGGGAGTGAAGGCTCATTGATGGAGGGGGGGAGTGAAGGTTCACTAATGGAGGTGGGGAGTGAAGGCTCATTGATGGAAGTGGGGAGTGAAGGCTCACTGATGGAGGTGGGGAGTGAAGGCTCACTGATGGAGGTGGGGAGTGAAGGCTCACTGATGGAGGTGAGGAGTGAAGGCTCAGTGATGGAGGTGGGGAGGGAAGGCTCATTGATGGAGGTGGGGAGGGAAGGCTCATTGATGGAGGTGGAGATTGAAGGCTCATTGATGGAGGTGGGGAGTGAAGGCTCACTGATGGAGGTGGGGAGTGAAGGCTCACTGACGGAGGTGGGGAGTGAAGGTTTATTGATGGAGGTGGGGAGGGAAGGCTCATTGACGGAGGTCGGGAGTGAAGGCTCATTGGTGGGGAGTGAAGGCTCACTGATAGAGGTGGGGAGTGAAGGCTCACTGATGGAGGTGGGGAGTGAAGGCTCACTGATGGAGGTGGGGAGTGAAGGCTCATTGACGGAGGTGGGGAGTGAAGGCTCATTGACGGAGGTCGGGAGTGAAGGCTCATTGATGGAGGTGGGGAGTGAAGGCTCATTGATGGAGGTGGGGAGTGAAGGCTCATTGATGGAGGTGGGGAGTGAAGGCTCATTGATGGAGGCGGGGAGTGAAGGCTCACTGACGGACGTGAGGAGTGAAAGCTCACTGACAGAGGTGGGGAGTGAAGGCTCACTGATGGAGGTGGGGAGTGAAGGCTCATTGATGGAGGTGGGAAGTAAAGGAACAATGATGGAGGTGGGGAGTGAAGGCTCATTGATGGAGGTGGGGAGTGAAGGAACAATGATGGAGGTGGGGAGGTTAGGCTCATTGATGGAGGTGGGGAGTGAAGGTTGGCCCGTGTAGTCCGATCCAACAGAAGAGCTACTGAAGCTTAAACTGCTAGAAAAGTGAATTCTGATTCCTATAAAATGGTGTCAGAACACACAGAGCATCGCAGATTGTTGTGTATGGGACTGTGTAGCCGCAGACCGGTCAGGGTGCCCATGCTGACCCGTGTCCACAGCCAAAAGCACCTAAAATGGGCATGCAAGCATCAGAACTGGACCACGCAGAAATGGAAGGTGGCCTGGTCTCATAAATTCAAGAATATGTTTGAGGAACATAACAATGAGTCTGAGGTGTTGACTTGGCCTCCAGATTTTTCAGATGTCAATCCAATCAAGCATCTGTGGGATGTGCTGGAAAAACAAGTACAATCCATTGAGGCCCCACCTTGCAACTCACAGGAATTAAATGATCTGCTACCGACAGCTTGGTGCCAGATACCACAGCGAACCTTCAGAGGTCTCGTGGAGGCCATGCCTCGGTGGGTGGTTATAATGTTATGGCTGATCGGTGTATAGTGCGCACAGTATAGTATCATATAGTAGACAATCAGACATTCTACATGTTAAATCTGCATGGAGGGAAGTCCATACATTCTACATGTTAAATCTGCATGGAGGGAAGTCGATACATTCTACATGTTAAATCTGCATGGAGGGAAGTCGATACATTCTACATGTTAAATCTGCATGGAGGGAAGTCGATACATTCTACATCTTAAATCTGCATGGAGGGAAGTCGATACATTCTACATCTTAAATCTGCATGGAGGGAAGTCCATACATTCTACATCTTAAATCTGCATGGAGGGAAGTCCATACATTCTACATGTTAAATCTGCATGGAGGGAAGTCATACATTCAACATGTTAAATCTGCATGGAGGGAAATCGATACATTCTACATGTTAAATCTGCATGGAGGGAAGTCGATACATTCTACATGTTAAATCTGCATGGAGGGAAGTCCATACATTCAACATGTTAAATTTGTATGGAGGGAAGTCGATACATTCTACATGTTAAATCTGCATGGAGGGAAGTCCATACATTCAACATGTTAAATCTGTATGGAGGGAAGTCGATACATTTTACATGTTAAATCTGTATGGAGGGAAATCGATACATTCTACATGTTAAATCTGCATGGAGGGAAGTCGATACATTCTACATGTTAAATCTGCATGGAGGGAAGTCGATACATTCTACATGTTAAATCTGCATGGAGGGAAGTCGATACATTCTACATGTTAAATCTGCATGGAGGGAAGTCATACATTCAACATGTTAAATCTGTATGGAGGGAAATCGATACATTCTACATGTTAAATCTGCATGGAGGGAAGTCGATACATTCTACATGTTAAATTTGCATGGACGGAAGTCCATACATTCAACATGTTAAATCTGCATGGAGGGAAGTTGATACATTCTACATGTTAAATCTGCATGGAGGGAAGTCGATACATTCTACATGTTAAATCTGCATGGAGGGAAGTCGATACATTCTACATGTTAAATCTGCATGGAGGGAAGTCGATACATTCTACATGTTAAATCTGTATGGAGGGAAGTCGATACATACGAACACAAAAGTCTCCACTTTCATAGTATCCAGGGCAGCACTGTGACCTCCGCCGGTACATGGTTCTCAGGCCTCGCCGGTATGCCGTCTTATAACTTATTCTGTGCAAGAAAAAAAAAGAAAGAACTTCATCAGGACGGGACACTCCCCAAAATTCCACGTTACATTGTTATTATAATTATTATACAGGATTTATTTATTATTATTATTATTATTATTATTATAATACAGGATTTATTTATTATTATTAATACAAAGAGAGGGATAGGTGCAGCGCTTAAATCAGAATACAAAGGAGTACTCTATATATGCATGTAAATCTCAATGATCAAAACAATTTAAAAGTAAATGCAGATGTGATACAATGGTGAACAGTGCGCTGATCCATGGAATATGTCAAAGCACATAAAGTCCTCATCCCAGATCAGTGGTAAGAAGAAAGGTGAAGAATCTTATATGCAGATAGAGTGCGCACTCACCAGAAGTGCGTATAAACAACGCATGTAGAGAGGTAAAATCAGCAGAACATCTCCGGCATCAAAACTCTGGTCAGATTGCACTCCGTACCATCCTCTGTCTCACCGCGAAGAGCAGTAACCAGGATTCATCAGACAATGTGGGCGTCAAAGGTACTCCTTAGTCCAGATAGGCACTGTGGGAGGTGGTGCTCTCAAAGAGAGCCCAATAAAGGACGCCACATAGTGTGATGTTGTTTTGACTTAGGTTTATTAGTCAAAAAATAGTAATCAACAAAAAGTTACTGACCAAGAATTGATGGCCACATATAGTGGCTAGATGTCCATGTGCTGTAGCCCCCGTGACGCGTTTCGTGCGATGCACAATCTCAAAGGGTCAGGTCTAAGCCTGACCCTAAAATAGAATGGACAATAAAAGAATAGAATATATAAGAATAGAGTAAAACAGAACAGAATAGAAAAAACGGGATAGAATAGAAAAGAATAGAATAGAACAAAATAGAAAAGACTACCGTATTTTTCGCCGTATAAGACGCACCTGACCATAAGACGCACCTAGGTTTTAGAGGCAGAAAACAGGAAAAAAAATTCTGAACTAATGGACTGCAGACACAGTACAGGAGATGACCAGAGACTGCGGACAGCACAGGGATGACCAGAGACTGCGGAGAGCACAGGGATGACCAGAGACTGCGGACAGCACAGGGATGACCAGAGACTGCGGACAGCACAGGGATGACCAGAGACTGCGGAGAGCACAGGGATGACCAGAGACTGCGGACAGCACAGGGATGACCAGAGACTGCGGACAGCACAGGGATGACCAGAGACTGCGGACAGCACAGGGATGACCAGAGACTGCGGACAGCACAGGGATGACCAGAGACTGCGGACAGCACAGATGACTGCTGACCTTTGGGGAGGTGGGGAGCGGGTACCTGAATTTGACAGGTACCCGCTCTTACTTCCGCAGAGTTTTTGTTTGATCTTACCTGTTGCTCGATCCAGCCACGCGCTGTCTTCCCGGCTTCTGTAATGGCGCTCAGCATGACAGCCGGGTGCCCAGTGCGCATGAGCGAGAAGCGCTTGCGCTTTGTGATTGGTCCGGCGGCTTCTGGGATCTGTCATGTGTCCCAGGTACCGCTTTACCATTCACAAAAAGCACCGCTTCTTGCGCATGCGCACTTGGCACCCGGCTGTCATGCCCAGTGCCCACACTACAGAAGCCGGGAAGACCGCGCTGCTGGATAGAGGAACAGGTAAGATCCCGCTGCAGAGCTGAGCGGTCAGCCCGGTATTCTGACACGGCCGCGGTGGAAATACCGGACCGGCCGCTCCATATTCACCGTATAAGACGCACTAACATTTCCCCCCCAGTTTTGGGGAAGAAAAAGTGCGTCTTATACGGCGAAAAATACGGTAGTTGCTGTCGCCATTGTATACATTATGACTACCTAGACCGGGAGTCAAAGGCAGCTGCAGGACACCAATGATCTTTTTAGCTGTCTGTGAGGGTGTCATTGGTAGAAAATGTGCCCCATCGTTGGTGTCATTGGGAGGAACTGTACCCCTTTATTGCTATCAGTGGATGAAATAGCGCCCCAAGGGCCGGATAAAAGCAAGCAAAGGACCACATGTAACCCCCCGGGGCCACAGTCTGGAGACCACTGATGTAGACCTTTCACTTGGGACATGATTTTGTCATTCTGTACCGCCTTATTACTATTTGAAACATTCATGAAAAGATTGAAATAGAAAAAGGGGACTAATCTAGAGATCCACCTAAATCAGGCGGGCAACTGTGGCCCTCCAGCTGTTGGTGAACTACAAGTCCCATCATGCCTCTGCCTTTGGGAGTCATGCTTGTAACTGTCAGTTTTGCAATGCCTCATGGGACTTGTAGTTCTACAACAGCTGGAGGGCCGCAGTTTCCCACCCCTGACCTAAAAGCATAGTCAGTAACTATTTCCCTTTATCAGTTCTACATCCAGCTAAACACAAGTTATCCACAATTTAACCTCTTCACGCTGACCGAACGCAAATGTGCGACCTCCCGGGGTCCAGGCCTAGACGCTGAGCGACCGCACAGTTGTGTTCTATTAAAAAAAGACATATGTGCCGAGAGCGCATGCCCAGCACACATGTCCGGTACTCACGGAAAGGTCCCGATCTCTTCTTTCGATCGGGACCTTTCCGGCTCATGTGACCCTAAACCCCGCCTCCCGGCTTCTGAAACTCTTAAAGGGCCAGGAGGCACCGGCATGAAGGGGTTAACTGTGGCCTTGTCTATGCGCCATCACCGATCTTGTCTCTAAATATCACCCAAACTGTACTCCCCGCTCCTCACACGACCTTCTGCTCTCTAGCTCCCTTGTCTCCTCCTCCCATGCTCGTCTCCAGGACTTCACCAGAGCCTCCCCCATCCTCTGGAACTCTCTACCCCAATCTATCAGACTATCGCCTACTCTGCTCACTTTGTGAAAACGTATCTCTTCAGGGAAGCCTATCCTGCCCTCAGCTAATAATGGAATCTTCTACTCCTCCTACCAGTCCATCCCCCGCAGTTATTACCTTTTTAGTTACTATCTTTTATATTAGTTATTACTAGAGATGAGCGAATTATTCAAAAATTCGATTCGGCTGATTCGGCGAATTCGCGGAATTAATTCGATTCGAGTCGAATATATTCGCTGCGAATTTAACTTATAAAAAGGGTGTTTCTAGGCTTCAGAGAGCCTTTATATTAGTGCAGAACACTGTACCTTTAATTTAAATGCCCTTGGAGTCTGCTGGGGAAGAGAAATAATACTGTCAGTCAGTATGACATGCAGATGAGTGCCGTCAATCTTAGAATCACCGCACACTTCACTCATTTGGGCAGTCACGGGGCCAAAACCAGAGTGTGGAGCCACAGTGTGGCGGTGGAGGCAGCAGCAATGGGAGGCCATACAGCACCCTATGACAAAATGGAACCCACCAGCAGTGTGAGGAGACCTGAAAGTGGCACATGGCAGAGTGTGGCGATGGAGACAGCAGCAATGGGAGGCCGTACAGGGACCCATGACACACTCTGGACCTGGCAGCAGCATGAGGAGGCGGTACAGGGGCCCATGGCAGAGTGGCGAAGCGTAAGCAGCTTAAATTGAAGGCCATACAGAGGCCTATGTTAAAAATAATAACATGTTTGGGGCATGATTCATGGCGGATTTAGTCAGTTGTGTCAGGAACTGGTGGTTTGAAATCCAGACTAATCCACGCCTGATTCATTTTCACAAACGTGAGTCTCTCCACACTTTGGGTGGACAGTCGTGTCCTCCGCGGAGTTACAATACCTCCTGCTGCACTAAACACGCGCTGCGATGCCACGCTACTGGCCGGGCATGACAGCCTTTCAAGGGCAAATTCAGCTAGTTGGGGCCAAAGGTCAAGTTTCGTTGCCCAGTAGTCAAGGGGATTGTCTACCTCGGTTGGCAGGGTGCTGTCCAAGTAGGCCCAAGCCTGTTGTTTGAGGTCCTGCTCCAGGTCCACCTGATGCTGCTGCTGCTGCGGCTGGTTAGTAGTTTCCTCACTGCGCTGGTGAAGAAAGCTACTCATCATCGACTGCAGACTGAGGCAGCCGCTGCTGGTGGAGCTGCCACTGCTCCTACCACCCCACCCCTCCCCTGCTGCCATGGCAGCGGAACGCGAGCGCACAGGGCCCACAGTGTCTGAGGATGGACGTTGGCGCAGAAAGGCAGAGACCAACTGACTACATAGGTGGTTTTTATAGTACGTTATTTTGGCCTCCCTCTCAGCAGGTGTGAAAAAGGCCACCATTTTTGAACGGTAGCGAGGGTCCAACAAGGTGGACAGCCAAAAGTCATCCCTCTGTCTGATGGTTATTATTCGGCTGTCGCTACGCAAGCAACCGAGCATGCTATGGGCCATTTGTGCCAAGGAATGCGAGGGACTCCCTGCCTCCATCTCCACAGCATACTGCCACGGTGCGTCTGGGTCCTCTGTCTCCTCCTCCTCCTCTACCAGATGCTCCTGCTCCTCCACTCCTGTCCGCTGAGTGGAAAAACCACCCATTTCACTCAATAATTCCTGAGCACCAATGTCCTCCTCTACCTCCTCCTCTTCTTCCTGTCCTGCCCCCACAGGGGTCATGTGGTGTTGAGATCTGTGCGCCACGTCTACCGCACCCTGACCAGTCATTGTTAACAGCATTTGTTCCAGGACGTGCAACAGAGGAATGACGTCGTTCATCCCATAGTCCTGCCGACTCACGAATAGCGTGGCCTCCTCAAAGGGTCTGAGCAAGCGGCAGGTGTCACGCATGAGCTGCCAATGGCTGACATCAAAGTTACACAGGGGAGTACCTTTATCCGCTTGTAACATCAGAAAATCGGTGATGGCCTTTCGCTGTTCGTAAAGGCGGTCTAACATATGTAGGGTTGAATTCCACCTTGTTGCAACGTCGCAGATCAGGCGATGCTGTGGAATTCCGTTCTGCCGCTGCAGCTCAAGGAGGGTGTGCTTTGCGGTGTAGGAATGGCTGAAATGCATGCAAAGTTTACGTGACATTTTAAGGATGTCTTGCAGTGGGATGGTGGATTTTAGGAACCGCTTGACAACCAGATTGAACACGTTAGCCATGCATGGCGCATGGCACAACCTTCCTTGACGCAGAGCAGACACCATGTTCTTTCCGATGTCGGTTCAACATGGTTCTGATTTTCAGTTTGCGCGGAGACAGCCATCTGTCGATTTCTCTGTTCATTACACTCAGAAGTTCCTCCCCTGTGTGACTACGTTCGCCAAGGCATACCAGGTGCAGCACAGCGTGACACCGTTGCGCCCTGCACATGTGATATGCCGGTCGGGTAATGGGACTTGGCACGGGGGTGGCAGCTGAGGACACGGCGGAAGAAGAGGTGGTAGAGGCGGACATCTTTGCTGGACCAAGGACGTGCAAACGTGGAGGCAAAAGCGGCGTGACCTGTCCAAGTTGCTGGTGCGGCTGTGCCGGCACCACGTTCACCCAGTGGGCCGTAAATGACATGTACTGTCCCTGACCGTAGTTACAGCTCCACACGTCGGCGCAGCCGTGCACTTTGGCAGAGACCGACATGCTCAAAGACTGGCCCACCATCTCTTCTACATGTGAATGCAGGGCTGCCACTGCCTTTTTGGCGAAGAAATGCCGGCTTGGCACTCTCCAACGCAGCTCGGCACAAGCCATCATTTCTCGGAAAGGTGCTGAGTCCACCACTTGGAAAGAGAGGGACTGCAGCACCAGCAACTTGGACAGGAGGACGTTCAGCTTCTGCACCGTCGGGTGCGTGATCGCAAACTGTTGTCTCTTGGAAACGGATTCCAAGAAAGACTGCTGACGGAATCCGTGAAGAGGAGTAGCAGGAGAAGGAGCATCTGAACGAGCGGAAGATGCCAACGAGCGACAACTCCCCTCAGCAGAGGTGTTGGAGTCTTGACTGGCTGATAGAGGGCGATTGACGTCGGGTGACGGAGCAAGTAACGGAGCGGGTGATGGAGCGGGGGCTGGGGCAGGCAGAACCGAATGGCGACGCTGCATATGCTGACGCAACGCTGTAGTCCCAACATGGGCCCCCTGGCCACGCTTGACTTTCTGGCCACATAGTCGACATACGGCTACGTTTACTTCCTCGGGCGGCTTGACGAAAAATTGCCACACCGCCGAGTAGGAAACTTTGCCCCCGCTACTCCTCACTGGCTGACTGCTACTTCCTCCGTGCACACCGGCACCACTACTGGCCGTGGTGGTAGGCTGCAGTGGAGCTGGTGCTCTACTCCGTGGCCGTTTGCCTCCACTGACACTGCTGCGACCCTGCTGCCTCCTGGGCAACCCACCGACTGTTTTGCTCGCTGCCAAGCTGGCACCCTCTTCTCCTGATGATGCGGAAGCAATAGCCTGATGACGACGAGGCTGCCAAGTGCGATCAGCCTCATCATCATCAATTAGGGTCTCCGCGTCACTACTAGCCCCCTCGGCTGCGTGTGGGTCAGGAGACAGACCTGTCTCTAGACCGGCTACAGAGCCACTCTCCTCGCCAGTACTTCTTCGCCTGGCTGCTGAAGAGGCGGATGTCTCCCCCCGTTCCTGACTGCCCTCTGTTAGCTCTTCCTCACTGTACAGTGGGGCTGAGCCCACAGCATGCGATACTTCGCTTGGTGAGGGAACACCAAAGGACAGGGGCAGGTAGAGGACACGTGATTTCAGTGGGCTTGCTCCCGGGCCATGCCAACTAACGGTTGTGTCTGACGTACCCACCGACCGTTGGCTGTAGGTGTCAGAGGTGACCTGGGAAGAGGAAGACGACCGAGCCAACCAATCGATGACGGCAGGGTTGTCGGTGGAGACACGACCGCTGGATGACACCGGGAGCACTGGCCTCTGGCTGCGACTAGTGCTGCCTCGACCCCTTCCTCTGCTGCCACGTCTGCTCGCTCCTGAAACATTGCCTCCTCTGCCACTCCTCTGCGTGTTGTCTGACATACTCTTTAATTCAACGATTCTGTGTCCCTGAGTAACGATTCTGTGTCCCTCAGTAACGATTCTGTGTCCCTGAGTAACAATTCTGTGTCCCTGAGTAACAATTCTGTGTCTGTCCCTGAGTAACGATTCTGTGTCCCTGAGTAACGATTCTGTGTCCCTGAGTAACGATTCTGTGTCCCTGAGTAACGATTCTGTGTCCCTGAGTAACGATTCTGTGTCCCTGAGTAACGATTCTGTGTCCCTGAGTAACAATTCTGTGTCCCTCAGTAACAATTCTGTGTCCCTCAGTAACGATTCTGTGTCCCTCAGTAACGATTCTGTGTCCCTGAGTAACAATTCTGTGTCCCTGAGTAACGATTCTGTGTCCCTGAGTAACAATTCTGTGTCTGTCCCTGAGTAACAATTCTGTGTCCCTGAGTAACAATTCTGTGTCTGTCCCTGAGTAACAATTCTGTGTCCCTGAGTAACAATTCTGTGTCCCTGAGTAACAATTCTGTGTCCCTCAGTAACGATTCTGTGTCCCTCAGTAACAATTCTGTGTCCCTGAGTAACAATTCTGTGTCCCTGAGTAACAATTCTGTGTCCCTGAGTAACAATTCTGTGTCTGTCCCTGAGTATCAATTCTGTGTCCCTGAGTAACAATTCTGTGTCCCTGAGTAACAATTCTGTGTCCCTGAGTAACAATTCTGTGTCCCTCAGTAACGATTCTGTGTCCCTGAGTAACGATTCTGTGTCCCTGAGTAACAATTCTGTGTCCCTGAGTAACAATTCTGTGTCTGTCCCTGAGTAACAATTCTGTGTCCCTGAGTAACAATTCTGTGTCCCTGAGTAACGATTCTGTGTCCCTCAGTAACAATTCTGTGTCCCTGAGTAACAATTCTGTGTCCCTGAGTAACAATTCTGTGTCCCTGAGTAACAATTCTGTGTCCCTCAGTAACGATTCTGTGTCCCTCAGTAACGATTCTGTGTCCCTGAGTAACGATTCTGTGTCCCTCAGTAACAATTCTGTGTCCCTGAGTAACGATTCTGTGTCCCTGAGTAACGATTCTGTGTCCCTGAGTAACAATTCTGTGTCCCTGAGTAACGATTCTGTGTCCCTGAGTAACGATTCTGTGTCCCTGAGTAACGATTCTGTGTCCCTCAGTAACAATTCTGTGTCCCTGAGTAACAATTCTGTGTCCCTGAGTAACAATTCTGTGTCCCTCAGTAACGATTCTGTGTCCCTCAGTAACGATTCTGTGTCCCTGAGTAACGATTCTGTGTCCCTGAGTAACAATTCTGTGTCCCTGAGTAACAATTCTGTGTCCCTGAGTAACAATTCTGTGTCCCTGAGTAACAATTCTGTGTCCCTCAGTAACGATTCTGTGTCCCTCAGTAACAATTCTGTGTCCCTGAGTAACAATTCTGTGTCCCTGAGTAACAATTCTGTGTCTGTCCCTGAGTATCAATTCTGTGTCCCTGAGTAACAATTCTGTGTCCCTGAGTAACGATTCTGTGTCCCTCAGGAACGATTCTGTGTCCCTCAGTAACGATTCTGTGTCCCTGAGTAACGATTCTGTGTCCCTGAGTAACAATTCTGTGTCCCTGAGTAACAATTCTGTGTCCCTGAGTAACAATTCTGTGTCCCTCAGTAACGATTCTGTGTCCCTCAGTAACGATTCTGTGTCCCTGAGTAACAATTCTGTGTCCCTGAGTAACAATTCTGTGTCTGTCCCTGAGTAACAATTCTGTGTCCCTGAGTAACAATTCTGTGTCCCTGAGTAACGATTCTGTGTCCCTCAGTAACAATTCTGTGTCCCTGAGTAACGATTCTGTGTCCCTGAGTAACGATTCTGTGTCCCTGAGTAACAATTCTGTGTCCCTGAGTAACAATTCTGTGTCCCTGAGTAATGATTCTGTGTCCCTCAGTAACGATTCTGTGGCCCTGAGTAACAATTCTGTGTCCCTGAGTAACAATTCTGTGTCTGTCCCTGAGTAACAATTCTGTGTCCCTGAGTAACAATTCTGTGTCCCTCAGTAACAATTCTGTGTCCCTGAGTAACAATTCTGTGTCCCTGAGTAACAATTCTGTGTCTGTCCCTGAGTAACAATTCTGTGTCCCTGAGTAACAATTATGTGTCCTTGAGTAACAATTCTGTGTCCCTGAGTAACAATTCTGTGTCCCTCAGTAACGATTCTGTGTCCCTCAGTAACAATTCTGTGTCCCCGAGTAACAATTCTGTGTCCCTGAGTAACAATTCTGTGTCTGTCCCTGAGTAACAATCCTGTGTCCCTGAGTAACGATTCTGTGTCCCTAAGTAACGATTCTGTGTCCCTGAGTAACGATTCTGTGGCCCTAAAGTCTCTCTGGCCCTAACTCTGTCCCTAATACAGACAGGTCTGTCTCTCTTGAATGACCGGAGGCAAATGGAGAATTGTAAGATGGCCGCAATTTATAGCTCCACCATTACACAGTGCTGGCTGGCTGGCTGCTGATTGGCTAATGCAATCACATGTCATGAATGAATGCATTATGGGTCAGCGCGCCTTGTCTGCGCGCCTTCCCAGAGATCCCCGCTCCGTCGCCACACATGTCGCCGCCATTTTTGGGAAAATTCGATTCGTGCATCCGAAGTTTGCTAATTTTCGGATTCGGCGCGAATCGAATTTTTCCTGAACTTCGAAACGAATTCCACTTCGCCATGTTCGATTCGCTCATCTCTAGTTATTACCTTTTGTACCACCAGCCCCTCCCTCTTAGATTGTAAGCTCCCAGGATCAGGGCCCTCCTATCCCTCTTGGATTGAATTGTATTGTCTCCCGTTATATTGTAAAGCACTGAGTTGACGCTATATAAATCCTGTATAATAATAATAGTAATAATAATAATAATATATAAATCCTATATAATAATAATAATAATAATAATATATAAATCCTGTATAATAATAATAATAATATAAATCCTGTATAATAATAATAATATATAAATCCTGTATAATAATAATAATATATAAATCCTGTATTATAATAATAATAATAATAATAATAATAATAATATATAAATCCTATATAATAATAATAATATATAAATCCTATATAATAATAATAATATATAAATCCTGTATTATAATAATAATAATAATAATATATAAATCCTGTATAATAATAATAATAATATATAGAGCCTGTATAATAATAATAATATATAAATCCTGTATAATAATAATAATATAAATCCTATATAATAATAATAATATATAAATCCTGTATTATAATAATAATAATAATAATATAAATCCTGTATAATAATAATAATATATAAATCCTGTATAATAATAATAATAATAATAATAATAAATCCTGTATAATAATAATAATATATAAATCCTATATAATAGTAATAATAATAATATATAAATCCTGTATAATAATATAAATCCTGTATAATAATAATAATATATAAATCCTGTATAATAATAATAATATATAAATCCTGTATAATTATAATGCCCCACATAGTACATACTACAGGCCAAGACCGGCCCCCTAAAGTCCATACCTGTGCCGGGTGCATTTGAACCAGTTGAGGATGTCCGTGCAGCGCGTGTAATAAATCTGATCGAATGGGTGAGCGTACGATTCCTGCACAGTCACAGCGTAGCTGAAAGAGAGGAGAGAAGAAAGGTTAATGGCTTATAGAAACTTGGAACGATTTCTGTACAGATCAGCAACAGAGACAGCTATAACCTCATCGAAAAATGAGCATGGGGAAAAAAAAATTAAAAAAATAACATGGCCTTAACCACTTCCCGTCCGTCCTATGTACATAAACGGCCGGACGGTGGCAGTGCAGGAGCGGGGGGCCGTTTATAAATGTCCTCCCGCATTCCCTGCCCGTGCACGCTCCCTGAGAACGTGCGGCACCACGATCCGGTGCTTGCTGTGTCCTCCAAACACCGATGGCTGTACAGGACCTCTGTGTGAGGTCCCGATCATGTGATCACTGATTGGCCAATCAGTGATCACATGAATAGTAGTAAGCAAGATGTGACATCATTGCTTACTACGTGTGAAATCTGTGAATGATCACAGAGGTCACATGGTACAGGGCTATTCACAACAGCCTTGTACCATGTGACAAGCTGTGACCAATCACAGCTCACTCAGGAATGCAGCCAGAGAGAAGGAGAAATGATTGCTTTTACAGCCTTTACGGGTTTAAAAGCAATCAGTGTAAAAAAAAAAATCTTCATCACCCCCCACAAGTAGTGGTGACACTGTACTGCTAGGGTGACAGTATGTTAAAAAAAAAAGCATAAATAATAATATTTAAAAAAAAATAAAAATGTAAAGAACATTTTTGAAAAATTATAATTTTTGGCTATAAACTAATTTGGGTTATTTTTTTGCTAAAAAAATAGATGAATACATTTTGGCCAAGATTTATGAAGAAATATTATTTGCAAAATTTTATAAGAAAAACACTTTTTTTTCAAAATGTTTGTACTTTTTCATTTATATAGTAAAAAAATAAAAATCCCAGCGGTGAATAAATACCACCAAAATAAAGTTTTATCTGTCTCAAAAAAATGCTAAAAAATTCATATGGGTACAGTGTTGCATGACCGCGCAATTGTCATTCAAAGTGTGATCGCGCTGAAAGCTGAAATTTGGCCTGGACAGGAAGGGGGTGAAAGTGTCTGGACTGGAAGGGGGGGGGGGGGGGAGTGTCCTGACTGGAAGGGGGGGAAAGTGTCCGGACAGGAAGGGGTGGAAAGTGTCTGGACTGGAAGGGGGTGAAAGTGTCCGGACTGGAAGGGGGTGAAAGTGTCCGGACTGGAAGGGGGGGGGGAAAGTGTCCGGACTGGAAGGGGGGGGAAGTGTCCGGACCGGAAGGGGGGGGAAAGTGTCCGGACCGGAAGGGGGGAAAGTGTCCGGACCGGAAGGGGGGAAAGTGTCCGGACCGGAAGGGGGGAAAGTGTCCGGACCGGAAGGGGGGAAAGTGTCCGGACCGGAAGGGGTGAAAGTGTCCGGACCGGAAGGGGGTGAAGGTGTCCGGACCGGAAGGGGGTGAAAGTGTCCGGACCGGAAGGGGGTGAAAGTGTCCGGACCGGAAGGGGGAGAAAGTGTCCGAACCGGAAGGAGATGAAAGTGTCCGGACTGGAAGGGGGGGAAAGTGTCCGGACTGGAAGGGGGGGAAAGTGTCTGGACTGGAAGGGGGGAAAGTGTCCGGACTGGAAGGGGGTGAAAGTGTCCGGACTGGAAAGGGGGGAAAGTGTCCGGATGGAAGGGGGGGAAAGTGTCCGGACCGGAAGGGGGGAAAGTGTCCGGACCGGAAGGGGGGGAAAGTGTCCAGACTGGAAGGGGGGAAAGTGTCCGGACCGGAAGGGGGTGAAAGTGTCTGGACCGGAAGGGGGTGAAAGTGTCCGAACCGGAAGGAGATGAAAGTGTCCGGACTGGAAAGGGGGGAAAGTGTCCGGACTGGAAAGGGGGGAAAGTGTCCGGACTGGAAAGGGGGGAAAGTGTCCGGACTGGAAGGAGATGAAAGTGTCCGGACTGGAAGGGGGGGAAAGTGTCCGGACTGGAAGGGGGGGAAAGTGTCCGGACTGGAAGGGGGGGAAAGTGTCCGGACTGGAAGGGGGTGAAAGTGTCCGGACTGGAAGGGGGTGAAAGTGTCCGAACTGGAAGGAGATGAAAGTGTCCGGACTGGAAGGGGGGGAAAGTGTCCGGACTGGAAAGGAGGGAAAGTGTCCAGATTGGAAGGGGGGGAAAGTGTCCGGACCGGAAGGGGGGAAAGTGTCCGGACCGGAAGGGGGGAAAGTGTCCGGACCGGAAGGGGGGGAAAGTGTCCGGACTGGAAGGAGGTGAAAATGTCCGGACCGGAAGGGGGGAAAGTGTCCGGACTGGAAGGGGGGGAAAGTGTCCGGACTGGAAGGGGGGGAAAGTGTCCGGACTGGAAGGGGGGGAAAGTATCCGGACTGGAAGGGTGTGAAAGTGTCCGGACTAGAATTGGTTAAGGAATTTTTTGTGTATTGAAGTTGAAATGTAATAAAAGGCTGTGTTGGCCATTTTCCTCCAATTGGTGTTCTGTTTTTCTTTAATGGTGTGTTAAGGGGGTATGTGGGAGTGAGAGATGGTGGTGTAGGGGGTCTTAACTAGCCTATCTCTTGTGCACTAGTCATGCCGGTGATCTTGATGGAAAAGTCAAGGTGGATCTCCCTTGACTTGAGGATCAGAATAAATTAATGTTGGTATTAGGGCAGCACAGTGGCTAAATGGTTAGCACTTCCGCCTGGCAGTACTCGGGTCGTTGGTTTGAAACCCACCACCTGCCTGGAGTTTGCATGTTCTCCCTGTGCCTGCGTGGGTTTCCTCTGGGTACTCCAGTTTCCTCCCACACTCCAAAGACATGCTGGGAGGTGAATTGGCTCCTGTCTACATTGTCCCTAGAATGTGTATGTATGAATGTGAGTTAGGGACCTTAGATTGTACGCTCCTCAGGGGCAAGGACTGATGTGAATGTACAATATATATGTAAAGCACGGCATATATTGAAGGCGCTATATAAGTACCTGAAATAAATAAAAATCACTGCATGATGTCATTACATTTTGTGGCAGGGACAGAGTTCACAGAGTCCAAACCAATAATAGAAAAAAAACAAAAACAACAAAAAACACCATAGCTGGGATTTTTATTTTTTTTGCTATATAAATGAAAAAGTCCCAAAATTTTGAAAAAAAGTGTTTATAAAATTTTGTAAATAAATAATCTTTCTTCATAAATCTTGGCCAAAATGTATTCAGTTATCTTTTTAGTAAAAAAAAAAAAAAAAAAAAAATTAGTTTATAACCAAAAATTATAATTTTTAAAATGTTGTTTTACATTTTTATTTTATTTTTTTATATTATTATTTATGCTTTTTTTTTACATACTGTCACCCTAGCAGTACAGTATCACCATGGTGACACTGTACTACTTGTGGGGGGGATGAAGATTTTTTTTTTTACACTGATTGCTTTTACACCCATAAAGGCTGTAAAAGCAATCATTTTTCCAATACTATGAGAGCTGTGATTGGTCACAGCTTGTCACATGGTACAAGGCTGTTGTGAATAGCCCTGTACCATGTGACCTCTGTGATCATTCACAGATTTCACACGTAGTAAGCAATGATGTCAGAAGTGACATCTTGCTTACTACTATTCATGTGATCACTGATTGGCCAATCAGTGATCACATTAATCGGGACCTCACACAGAGGTCCTGTACAGCGATCGGTGTTTGTAGGACACAGCAAGCACCGGATCGCGGTGCCGCACGCTCTCAGGGAGCGCGCACAGCCAGGGAATGCTGGAGGACATTTATAAACGGCCACCCGCTCCTGCACTGCCACCGTCCGGCCATTTATGTACATAGGACGGACGGGAAGGCAATAATTTTTCCTTTTCTCTGGCTGCATTCTTCCAGCCATCGAGAAATTCTGTGTGAACTGTGATTGGTCACAGCTTGTCACATGGTACAAGGCTGTTGTGAATAGCCCTGTACCATGTGACCTTGGTGATCATTCACAGATTTCACACGTAGTAAGCAGAGGTGGACTGACAACTCATGGGGCCCCCCGAGCAATAGTGGATCATGGGGCCCCTGTGTCCTTGCCCAAACTCAAAAAAGCCTATGAAAAAGGTACCAGGGGCATCTCATGGGGCCCCCTACTGACTCCGGGCCCTCGGGCAGTGCCTGAGTTTCCAAATGGTCAGTAAGGAATGATGTCAGAAGTGAGTCCTGGATTCTTTCTTGGATACACAGAATATAACTGGATATAACATTTATAGGTGACGTTGATCCAGGGAATATCCGATTGCCTCTCGGGGGATCAGGAAGGAATTTTTTCCCTGCAAGAGGAGATTGGATCGTGCTTTACTGGGTTTTTTTGCCTTCCTCTGGATCAACTGTGGGTGTAGGATTATAATTTTTTTTTTTTTTGTTGAACTAGATGGACTTTTGTCTTTTTTTCAGCCAGACTAACTATGTAACTCCTTTTTTAATACAATCGAGTAAGTCTGCTACAACTAGTTCCTGTAGAAGTTCCTGTAGAAGGCCGTTCTGCATTTTCAATGCTCTTACACATATGGAAGTTAAACCGTTTTTTCTCCCGAATGCAAATCATGCACTTAAGTCTTTTGTGATGACCTTAAAGTCAACATTTTTCTACTGAATTTTCTTTATGGATCATTTATGTATCTCTAAAAAGGTATCCTTGCTTAGCTCCCTCTTCTCAAGGATGAACTCATTCAGTTCAATGAATCTTCCCTCTTGGATTAAGTGCTCCATGTTTCTTATTAATGGAGTTGACTTTCTCTGCATTCTTTCCAGTTCCAGGACAACCTTTTTTTTTCTGATCTGGTGCCCAAAACCAAAAAACATTTATTTCATTTGGGAATCGACTTATACATTCTATGGGGGCAAAAATATTTCTGTCCTGAGCAGGGGCGGATTGACAACTCATGGGGCCCCCGGGCAACAGGGGATCGTGGGGCCCCTGTGTCCTTGCCCAAAATCAAAAAGCCTATGAAAAAGGTACCAGGGGCATCTCATGGGGCCCCCTACTGACCCCGGGCCCTCGGGCAGTGCTCGAGTTTCCAAATGGTCAGTCCGCCCCTGGTCTATGAG
This sequence comes from Staurois parvus, assembly GCF_062004578.1. Taxonomy (NCBI): domain Eukaryota; kingdom Metazoa; phylum Chordata; class Amphibia; order Anura; family Ranidae; genus Staurois; species Staurois parvus. Next base: position 201,422 of record NW_028319069.1, read on the forward strand.
TCTATGGGGTTGATTTTCTATAGGCAAATAGCCTGTTCACTTCGCAAGTCAAGTTGCTCTTTGCTAGGGACATTTTCCCCAGGGCTTAATGCAGTCCTTCGACCTAAAGGTGGAGTTCCACCTAAAAAAAAATAAAAAAATAAAAGTCAGCAGCTACAAAAACTGCTGACTTTTAACCCCTTGCCTACCGGCTCTGCTTGACCGGGAACCGGTGACACCGGCCAAATCTGTGAAAGCGGACCTTCATTTGTCCTGGCGCCTACCTCCCTGACTCCCGCCCACTGCATTCCGGAACCTTCCCCTGTCCTCCTGTCCCCCCCCCCGTGTTCTTGACCTTAACCCCTCGCCTACCGGGCACTTTCACCCCCTTCCTGTCCAGGCCAGTTTTCAGCTTTCGGTGCTGTCACACTTTGAATGACAATTGGGCGGTCATGCAACACTGTACCCATATGAAATTTGTATCATTTTTTTGAGACAGATAGAGCAGAAAGCTTTGGTGGTATTTAATCACCTCTGGGGTTTTTATTTTTTTGCTAAACAAACCAAACCAACTGAAAATTTTGAATAAAAAACTTTTTGCTTAGTTTTTGTTATAAAAGTTTGTAAATAAGTGATTTTTCTCCTTCACTGATGTGTGCTAATGAGGCTGCAGTGATGGGCACTGATAGATGGCACTGATGAGGAGGTACAAGTAGGTGGGACTGATGGGCATTGACAGGCATCACTGATGGGCACTGATCAGAAGGCACTAGTAGGTGGCACTGATGGTCATTGACAGGCATCACTGATGGGCATTGATGAGGAGGCACTAGTAGGTGGCACTGATGGGCATTGACAGGCATCACTGATGGGCACTGAAAGGCAGCACTCATATATGGCACTAATAGGTAGTAATGACACGTGGCACTTACTGGCACTGATAGGTGGCACTGGCTGGCACTGTTAGGTGGCACTGACTGGCACTGTTAGGCGGCACTGACAGGCACTGATAGGTGGCATTGATGTGCACTGATAGGCGGCACTGACTGGCACTGATAGGTGGAACTGACTGGCAGCACTGATATGTGTCACTGACTGGCACTGATAGGTGACACTGAAAGGCAGCTCAGATGGGCACTGATATGTGGCATTGATGTGCACTGGTAGGCGCTGATATGTGACATTGATGAGGCACTGATGGGCACTGGCAGGTGGCATTGATGAGCACTGACAGATGGCACTGCTGGGGCTACACTGATCATCAGGGCACACTGATGATCAGTGCCCTGATGATCAGTGTAGATGTCCCCTCCGAGGAATGCTGATTACCGGCTCTCCGCTCCTCTCCTCTGTCAGCGTGACATCTTGTGAGGAGAGAAATGCAGATAACTGGCATTTCCTTATTTACATGCGATCAGCTGATCACATGACCGAGCCAACATCTTCAGCTCTTACCGTTGATCGGTGATCCGCTCTGTCCGAGGGACACACCGCACCACCGATCGCCGCGCATCGCGCTCCCGCAGGTGTGCATGCGCGGTTAGAGTGGGAGGACGTCGGATAACGTCCTCCCAGAACGAGAGAACCGCCTTGCGCCCGTCATTACCTTATATGGCGGGTGGGAGGCGGTTAAAATACCCACACTTACCTGTCCCTCGGTCCCATGGTGTCCTCCCCACAGCCCGTTTCACCGGCCGTCTGGTGTTCCAGGCGCCGGCATCTTCAGTGTGGGCACCCGGCTGTGACAGCTTGCGGCTTCACAGCCGGGTGCCCACTGCACATGTGCGAGAAGTGCTGCACTTTGTGAATGGCCCCGTAGTCTTCTGGGACCTGTCACGTGTCCCAGAAGACTACAGGGAGGGAGGACAACTTCCACTTCCAATCTCCTAGGCGATCACAGTGGAAGTGGGAGCGGGTACCTGTCAAATTCGGGTACCCACTTCCCCTCCCCTGCTCCCCATAAGTGCCAATCCTTAATGGGGAGCGGGGGGGGGGGGGGGACCAAAGGCTTAAAGCCAAACTTCCCCTTTTGGGAGGAGCTCTGCTTTCACCTGATCTCCTCTTGCAGTGCCTCCTTCCCTCTCCTTTTCTTCCAGTTGGATAAAGCACTTTCGCCTTTTTCTTCTAGGTGAGAGTGACGTCTGCACTCCCTGTTTTCTGTGCATGAGGAGATCTGCTGAAGGGCTTTGGATCCCAGCAACCCTGTCTGCAGAGGGCCCCCGCAAGTGTAAACGAGCCCTATTAGTTTATGTCAAATTGACTTAAAATGTTTTACATATACCGACTGAAGCGAGTAGCCTCGGATGATACAAATCATCCTACATAAGTTGTACCTGTTTATCTGCCAAATTCCCTCCCCTACAGCTGTTCAAAGTCCAGAATTTACATAACATTTCTGAGCTTCAGAAGGCAAGGGTTGGAGATCTGATGTCACACACTGCACAGCATAGAGTATGAAGCTGAGTGTAATCTGAGACCTGAGTTGAGGGAAAGGACACCCCCCCCCACTACACAGTCTCATAGGGAAACATGGACAGCCGAGGCTGTCAAACACCTGCTGTGTACTGGGGGGGGGGGGGCGGGGGATTGTCTGGTGTTGGCATAGATCAGGAATTATGGTTGCCCTCAAAGGGTCGGTTGTATATGTAAGGTTAGATATCCAGAGCATCCTACTCCCCTTTACATGAGATGTCAAAAGCCCCGCCCTGCCCCCCACCCCACTCCACCATCCCTTACATTACTGTGTACCCCCCATACCTTGTGCTGCTGCCAGGAAGCTGGAAAACAGAAAGTGCAGGTGCGTAGGAGGGCCGGAGCAGGGTCGGACTGACCATTTGGAAACTCGGGTACTGCCCGAGGGCCCGGGGTCAGTAGGGGGCCCCATGAGATGCCCCTGGTGCCTTTTTCATAGTCTTTTTTGAGTTTGGGCAAGGACACAGGGGCCCCATGATCCCCTATTGCCCGGGGGCCCCATGAGTTGTCAGTCCGCCCCTGCACTGATCACTCCTAAACAGGGGCGGACTGACCATTCGAGCACTCGGGCACTGCCCGAGGGCCTGGGGTCAGTAGGGGGCCCCATGAGATGCCTCTGGTACCTTTCATTGGCTTTTTCATAGGCTTTTTTGGGTGTTGGCGAGGGCACAGGGGCCCCATGATCCCCTATTGCCCGGGGGCCCCATGAGTTTTCAGTTCGCCCCTGCACTGATCACTCCTAAACAGGGGCGGACTGACCATTCGAGCACTTGGGCACCGCCCGAGGGCCTGGGGTCAGTAGGGGGCCCATGAGATGTCCCTGGTACCTTTCATTGGCTTTTTCATAGGCTTTTTTGGGTGTTGGCGAGAACACAGGGGCCCCATGATCCCCTATTGCCCGGGGGCCCCATGAGTTGTCAGTCCGCCCCTGGGCTGGAGTTAGCTGCATGCTGAGACAAGATGGGGGAGGAGACAAGGGGGGTACCGCAGCCACAGGTGAGGTGCGAGGGGCACATGGAATGGCCTGGAGGGCTGGATTCTACCCGCAGGCCTTGTGTTTGACACATGTGGCATAAATGGTCAGAACTGACTCATGGAGACAACAAAGGAAGGAGGGAGCAGCCAGAAATCACGCTCAGTGCTTTGGATCAGGGCAAGTACACACTATAGAAGGATATGCTTTGTTCATTTTTCATTTGCAACCACTTAAAAAAAAAAACCCCAATGTGGGAGATGTGAACCTTGTATACCTGTTTAGCTGATACAGTACACCGATCCCCATGAGATATCAGGTATTTCTTTTATCTTGACTAGAAGAATAAATTACACGAAATAATTTGCATACAAGGGCATCCAGATCCTTCAACAATTTTTCTCCCCATTTTACCCCCCCCCCCCCTCTCCCAGTATGTAAGTTGCATCTGTGTTTTCATACAAGGTCAACCAACAATCATTGTTTTTTAGCTTCTGAACTTGAGTGTGAATACACAAGAAAAGGCTGAGCTCACATCGCAGATTCGTAATTTTCCCAAGGAACCAACTTAGAATTCTACAAACAGCCCCTCGTCCGCAGACACCCCCACGCCGTCCTGCTCCCCGTGCAACGTATTGAATCTGCACAGACGGCTTTGAAGCTGCCCCACACAAGGATTAGCTCCCAGAGCTCCGCATCTTATCTCTTGAAAGTCTTTTTCTGGATTTCACAGCATTTTGTTCTCCGAGTAGTAAAATATTTGACATTCTCTTAGCATCAAGGAGAGCCCGATGACATTCAGAAAAGCGAGTTATTTTATATTTCATGATAGCGCGGAAAGCCCCTCCTTTTACCAGCCTAATCTTTGACCCTTCGCCGTGTGAGATATTACCAGCTAAGTAAGAAAGTCGTCCTGGTCAGTGGAACCAATCAATTCTGGTATTTCATTTTTGTTTCTCCTCAATTGGGTGCCTGCCACTCTTGCCTCTGCTTTTCCCAAAATCAATACCTTCCATTTGTGATTGGAATAAAAGTTACAAAAGCAGCACCCTTGCCTTGCACTGGCTCAGCACTGCTCCCGATTCAGAGACGTACCGGAGGACGCCGAGATGTGAAGGTCATCCGGCCATTCAGGGAAAAGCGCCGTTTCGGTTTCAATAACGCGAACCGTTCTGTCCTCCTGCTACAAGGCTTCCATTCACGGAGCATAAATACACAATTTGTTTGGAACGTATCATGACAAGTCCCTTAAAGTGTAACTGTATGCAGATAGAAGACTCCAATTTAATCCAGTTACGTATTCATTACCACATGCTGAATGTATTTTAAAATAGCATCTCAATTTGTTTTTGTATTGGCCTCCTGCTATGCATCTGGGAAACGAAGAGACAGCTTTGTAATCCAGTCACACTTTACTGCGTTGTACAGGGCCATGGATCTAGCTCAAGGAGCTTGCTGATTGAAGGACAGCATGCAGATATTAAATTAATCAGTGATCTGCTGTTCTTTCACTAACCAATCACAGCCTTGATCAGGATGTATTGTTTGGTCTGTGGTGGATGAAACTAAAAGGGATGGGATTTGGCTATAGGGTCTGGCAGGGCAGTGTTCCTCAACCAAGGTTTGGCAGTGGATGAAACCAAAGGGATGGGATTCGGCTATAGGGTCTGGCAGGGCAGGGTTCCTCAACCAAGCTTTGGCAGTGGATGAGACGAAAGGGACGGGATCCGGCTATAGGGTCTGGCAGGGCAGTGTTCCTCAACCAAGGTTTGGCAGTGGATGAAACGAAAGAGACGTGATCCTGCTATAGGGTCTGGCAGGGCAGTGTTCCTCAACCAAGGTTTGGCAGTGGATGAAACTAAAGGGATGGGATCCGGCTATAGGGTCTGGCAGGGCAGTGTTCCTCAACCAAGGTTTGGCAGTGGATGAAACTAAAGGGATGGGATTTGGCTATAGGGTCTGGCAGGGCAGGGTTCCTCAACCAAGCTTTGGCAGTGGATGAAACTAAAGGGATGGGATTTGGCTATAGGGTCTGGCAGGGCAGGGTTCCTCAACCAAGCTTTGGCAGTGGATGAAACTAAAGGGACGGGATTCGGCTATAGGGTCTGGCAGGGCAGTGTTCCTCAACCAAGGTTTGGCATTGGATGAAACTAAAGGGACAGGATTCGGCTACAGGGTCTGGCAGAGCAGGGTTCCTCAACCAAGCTTTGGCAGTGGATGAAACTAAAGGGACGGGATTCGGCTATAGGGTCTGGCAGGGCAGGGTTCCTCAACCAAGGTTCGCCAGTAATCTAGGGTGTAGTGGATGAAACTAAAGGGACGGGATTCGGCTATAGGGTTTGGCAGGGCAGTGTTCCTCAACCAACATTCGGCTGCACCCTAGGGTGTGATGGATGAAACTAAAGGGACAGGATCCAGCTATAGGGTCTGGCAAGGCAGTGTTCCTCAGCCAAGGTTCAGCAGCACCCTAGGGTGTGGTGGATGAAACTAACGGGACGGGATTTGGCTATAGGGTCTGGCAGGGCAGTGTTCCTCAACCAAGGTTTCGGCAGCACCCCAGGGCGTGGGGGATGAAACTAACGGGATGGGATTCAGCTATAGGGTCTGGCAAGGCAGTGTTCCTTAACCAAGGTTCGGCAGCATCCTAGGGCGTGGGGGATGAAACTAACGGGACGGGATTCAGCTATAGGGTTTGGCAGGTCTGTGTTCCTTAACCAAGGATCAGCAACACCCTAGGGTGTGGTGGATGAAACTAAAGAGACAGGATTCAGCTATAGGGTCTGGCAGAGCAGTGTTCCTCAACCAAGGTTCCGCAGCACCGTAGGGTGTGGTGGAAGAAAGTAAAGGGACGTGATCCGGCTATATGGTCTGGCAGGGCAGTGTTCCTCAACCAACGTTCAACTGCACCCTAGGGTGTGGTGGATGAAATTAAAGGGACAGGATCCGGCTATAGGGTCTGGCAAGGCAGTGTTCCTCAGCCAAGGTTCAGCAGCACCCTAGGGTGTGGTGGATGAAACTAACGGGACGGGATTCGGCTATAGGGTTTGGCAGGGCAGTGTTCCTCAACCAAGGTTCGGCAACACCGTAGGGTGTGGTGGATGAAACTAAAGGGACAGGATCTGGCTACAGGGTCTGGCAAGGCAGTGTTTCTTAACCAAGGTTCGGCAGCACCCTAGGGTGTGGTGGATGAAAGTAAAGGGACGGGATTCAGCTATTGGGTTTGGCAGGGCAGTGTTCCTCAACCAAGGTTCAGCAGCACACTAGGGTGTGGTGGATGAAACTAAAAGGATGGAATTCGGCTATAGGGTCTGGCAGGGCAGTGTTTCTCAACCAAGGTTCTGCAGCCCCCTAGGGTGTGGTGGATGAAACTAAAGGGACAGGATTCAGCTATAGGTTCTGGCAGAGCAGTGTTCCTCAACCTAGGTTCGGCAGCACCCTAGAGTGTGGTGGATGAAACTAAAAGGACGGGATCCGGCTATAGGGTCTTCCAGGGCAGTGTTCATTAACCAAGGTTCGGCAGCACTCTAGGGTGTGGTGGATGAAACTAAAGGGACGGGATCCGGCTATAGGGTCTGGCAAGGCAGTGTTCCTCAACCAAGGTTCGGCAGCACCCTAGGGTGCTATCTTAGTCCCCCACTGTGCATGCGATGGAAGCAAGGGACCCACTTTGCCCTGGAACATTATGATGAGGTGACCTCGTGCACATAAGAACCAATGACACCCTACAGCCAGGAAGAATGTTGTAATTTGTTGCTTTGGTGATGACAGCTAGCATGTCCACTCCATGTCAACAAATGATTCTGATCCAGGGCAGGCGGCATGCAGGCCATCCCTAGTATTCAGGAGAGGATGGCCCTCTTGTAGGTACAACCAAGTGTACCGTCCAGCCACAGCAGCTGTCAGCCTCTTATAGAGTTTATCAGGTTGCTGGCAGTGGATCTGGATAGGGAACCCGTGCCCTCCACCCACAGAGAGACACCAGAGCCCCATGCGTCGGGGCTAAACTCCCATTGTGCATGGTGCATTAGAGGTCCTACTCTACCCCACTTTAGTACAAAAACACGTCTCTGTCCACATTGAAGAAATGATTGAGGAGCAGGGGCGGACTGACCATTTGGAAACTCAGGCACTGCCCAAGGGCCCGGGGTCAGTAGGGGGCCCCATGAGATGCCGCTGGTACCTTTTTCATAGGCTTTTTTGAGTTTGGGCAAGGACACAGGGGCCCCATGATCCCCTATTGCCCGGGGGCCCCATGAGTTATCAGTCCGCCCCTGTTGAGGAGTACCGCTTGAAATTTGAAGAAGGTGGGTACACCCTGAAAGCTTGTAACTGGAGGTGATAACAGAATGGTCCAATCATAAAACAAAACACGGCAACAAGTAAACCAATGAAATGTCCCCTGCATCCCCTTAGTTCTTATTACTGTGTATTGCCCCCTCTAGCAACAATGACAGCGTGCCGTCCTTTGTAATAGTTGTCTATGAGGTCCCAAATTCAGGTGGTAGAGCTGCCCATTCGTCTCGGCAAAATGCCTCCAGGTCATGAAAAGTCTTTGGTCGTCTTGCATGAAATACATGTTTGAGATCTCCCCAGAATGTCTCGATGATATGAAGATCAGGAGACTGTGATGGGCGCTCCAGGACCTTCACCTTTTTCTGCGGGGATCGTCAGCTTTCTTTACAACTTACCTTTTCTTGGAGCGGGTCCGGTGTCACCCCATATAGGTTGCATGCCGACGATCCCCACAAGATGGATCGGATCTGCGGATTGAGCATAATGGATCGGAGTCCGATCCATTATGCTCAATCCGCAGATCCGATCCATCTTGTGGGGATCGTCGGAGGGGGTGTCACCAAGTGTTACCGCACCGGGTGACACCAACCCTAGGGACACCTCTGTGAAAGCCTGTGGCTTATTGTAACTAAAAGGCCGGCTTGTTCCACCCGCTGGCTTGTATACACGTTTTGGGCAATTTTTAGACATTTTCCCAAGGCACCCCTGAAGAAACCTCAGGGCACCTCTGAAGAAACCTCATGGCACCCCTGAAGAAACCTCAAGGCACCTCTGAAGAAACCTCATGGCATCCCTGAAGAAACCTCAAGGCACCTCTGAAGAAACCTTGACACTCCTGAAGAAACCCTTAAGGCACCCCTGAAGAAACCTCAAGGCACCCCTAAAGAAACCTCAAGGCACCTCTGAAGAAACCTCAAGGCACCCCTGAAGAAATCTCAAGGCACCCCTGAAGAAACATCAAGGCACCTCTGAAGAAACCTCAAGGCACCCCTGAAGAAACCTCAATTCACCCCTGAAGAAACCTCAAGGCACCCCTGAAGAAACATAAAGGCACCCCTGAAGAAACATAAAGGCACCTCTGAAGAAACCTCAAGGCACCCCTGAAGAAAAAACCTCAAGACACCCTGAAGAAGCCTCAAGGCACCCCTGAAGAAGCCTCAAGGCACCGCTGAAGAAATCTCAAGGCACCCCTGAAGAAACATCAAGGCACCTCTGAAGAAACCTCAAGGCACCTCTGAAGAAATCTCAAGTCACCCCTGAAGAAACCTCAAGGCACCCCTGAGGAAACCTCAAGTCACCCTGAAGAAACCTCAAGACACCTCTGAAGAAACCTCAGGGCACCCCTGAAGAAACCTCCAGGCACCTCTGAAGAAACCTCCAGGCACCCCAGAATAAACCTCAAGGCACCCCTGAAGAAACCTCAAGGCACCCCTGAAGAAACAATACACCCCAGGGTGCCCGAGCACCCCGGTTGAGAAAGGCTGGTTTAGAACACGGGCCCCTTCACCCGTCACGTTACACTTGACTTCCGCGGTGCACACCGAATATCTAAAGCCGAAGGAAACCCTTAAGGCACCCCTGAAGAAACCTCAAGGCACCCCTAAAGAAACCTCAAGGCACCCCTGAAGAAACATCAAGGCACCTCTGAAGAAACCTCAAGGCACCCCTGAAGAAACCTCAATTCACCCCTGAAGAAACCTCAAGGCACCCCTGAAGAAACATAAAGGCACCTCTGAAGAAACCTCAAGGCACCCCTGAAGAAAAAACCTCAAGACACCCTGAAGAAGCCTCAAGGCACCCCTGAAGAAGCCTCAAGGCACCGCTGAAGAAATCTCAAGGCACCCCTGAAGAAACATCAAGGCACCTCTGAAGAAACCTCAAGGCACCTCTGAAGAAATCTCAAGTCACCCCTGAAGAAACCTCAAGGCACCCCTGAAGAAACATAAAGGCACCTCTGAAGAAACCTCAAGGCACCCCTGAAGAAACCTCTAGACACCCTGAAGAAACCTCTAGACACCCTGAAGAAACCTCTAGACACCCCTGAAGAAGCCTCAAGGCACCCCTGAAGAAGCCTCAAGGCACCCCTGAAGAAGCCTCAAGGCACCCCTGAAGAAAAAACCTCAAGACACCCTGAAGAAGCCTCTAGACACCCTGAAGAAACCTCTAGACACCCCTGAAGAAGCCTCAAGGCACCCCTGAAGAAACCTCTAGACACCCCTGAAGAAGCCTCAAGGCACCCCTGAAGAAACCTCAAGACACCTCTGAAGAAACCTCAAGGCACCCCTGAAGAAACCTCAAGGCACCCCTGAAGAAACCTCAAGGCACCTCTGAAGAAACCTCCAGGCACCCCTGAAGAAACCTCAAGGCACCTCTGAAGAAACCTCCAGGCACCTCTGAAGAAACCTCCAGGCACCCCTGAAGAAACATCAAGACACCTCTGAAGAAACCTCAAGGAACCCCTGAAGAAGCCTCAAGGCACCCCTGAAGAAACCTCAAGTCACCCTGAAGAAACCTCAAGACACCTCTGAAGAAACCTCAGGGCACCCCTGAAGAAACCTCCAGGCACCTCTGAAGAAACCTCCAGGCACCCCAGAATAAACCTCAAGGCACCCCTGAAGAAACCTCAAGGCACCCCTGAAGAAACAATACACCCCAGGGTGCCCGAGCACCCCGGTTGAGAAAGGCTGGTTTAGAACACGGGCCCCTTCACCCGTCACGTTACACTTGACTTCCGCGGTGCACACGGAATATCTAAAGCCGAAGGAATCCCAAAAGCATTTTGCACAAGTCGTTAGGAAGCGATGATCTTCGGTGCTTCAATACGGCAAAAAAAAAGAAAAAAATCGTTTCGCACCTCTCAGCGCTTTGAACGACATTCACGGGTAGTTAAGTGTTTTGCTATGAATTCCCCTAAATGTTATATTTTACAGTTAAATAGCAATCAAACGCGCTATTTTGGCGCCGAGGGTTTCCCGAAGTATCAAGTGATATTGAAATGACTGGATTCCGATCTTCAACAAGCCCATTAAAAGGATTTTTTTTTTTTGTTTTGTTTTTTTATTTCCGAGAGAGAAGAACCCGACAAGCAGCCATTGTTTATAATTATGTTGCTGGAACAACGTCGCTTCGGTCCAAAAACATTAACCTTTCGCACCGCGTGTAAATGAAAAGGCGTTTTGACAACATAAAGATACTCCGAGAACAGGAAGACGAGATCCGTGATTTCATCGGAGACGCATCACATTAAACACGTCCCAGCTCTGCCTGACCGGGAACCGGTGACACCGGCCAAATCTGTGAAAGCGGACCTTCATTTGTCCTGGCGCCTACCTCCCTGACTCCCGCCCACTGCATTCCGGAACCTTCCCCTGTCCTCCTGTCCCCCCCCCCCCCCCGTGCTCTTGACCTTAACCCCTCGCCTACCGGGCACTTTCACCCCCTTCCTGCCCAGGCCAATATTCAGCTTTCGGGGCTGTCGCACTTTGAATGACAATTGCACGGTCATGCAACACAAATTTTATCTTTTTTTTTTAGACAGATAGAGCTTTATTTTGGTATTTAATCACCTCAGAGGGGGTTTTATTTTTTGCTAAACAAACCAAAAACAACTGAACATTTTTTTTTTTTAAAGTTTTTTTTCTTAGTTTCTGTTATAAAATTTTGTAAATGAGTAAATTTTCTCCTTCACTGATGTGCGCTAATGAGGCTGCAGTGATGGGCACTGATAGGCTGTACTGGTGGGCACTGATGAGGAGGCACTGGTAGGTGGCACTGATGGGCATTGACAGGCTGCACTGATGGGCACTGATGAGGAGGCACTGGTGGGTGGCACTGATGGGCATTGACAGGCTGCACTGATGGGCACTGATAGGTGGCACTGGTGGGCGCTGATGAGGAGGCACTGGTAGGTGGCACTGATGGGCACTGATGAGGAGGTACTGGTAGGTGGCACTAATGGGCATTGACAGGCTGCACTGATGGGCACTGATGAGAAGGCACTGGTAGATGGCACTGATGGGCATTGATGAGGAGGCACTGATAGGTGGCACTGGTGGGCGCTGATGAGGAGGCACTGGTAGGTGGCACTGATGGGCACTGATGAAGAGGTACTGGTAGGTGGCACTAATGGGCATTGACAGGCTGCACTGATGGGCACTGATGAGTAGGCACTAGTAGGTGGCACTGATGGGCACTGATGAGGAGGTACTGGTAGGTGGCACTAATGGGCATTGACAGGCTGCACTGATGGGCACTGATGAGTAGGCACTAGTAGGTGGCACTGATGGGCACTGATGAGGAGGTACTGGTAGGTGGCACTGATGGGCATTGACAGGCTGCACTGATGGGCACTGATGAGGAGGCACTGATGAGGAGGCACTGGTAGGTGGCAATGATGGGTATTGACAGGCTGCACTGATGGGCACTGATGGGCACTGATAGGTGGCACTGGTGGGCGCTGATGAGGAGGCACTGGTAGGTGGCACTGATGGGCACTGATGAGGAGGTACTGGTAGGTGGCACTAATGGGCATTGACAGGCTGCACTGATGGGCACTGATGAGTAGGCACTGGTAGATGGCACTGATGGGCATTGACAGGCTGCACTGATGGGCACTGATGAGGAGGCACTGGTAGATGGCACTAATGGGCATTGACAGGCTGCACTGATGGGCACTGATGAGGATGCACTGTTAGATGGCACTGATGGGCATTGACAGGCACGACTGATGGGCACTGAAAGGCAGCACTCATATATGGCACTGATAGGCAGCACTGACTGGCACTGATAGGCAGCACTGAAAAGCAGCTCAGATGGGCACTGAAATGTGTCATTGATGTGGCACTGATGGGCACTGACAGGTGGCATTGATGGACATTGATAGGTGGCACTGATGGGTCTACACTGATCATCAGTGCCCTGATGATCAGTGTAGATGTCCCCTCTGAGGGATGCCGATTAAAGGCTCTCCGCTCCTCTCCTCTCCTCTGTCAACGTGACGAGAGTACTGCCGATAACCAGCATTTCATATTTACATGCGATCAGCTGTGATTGGACACAGCTGATCACATGACAGAGCCGAAGTCATCGACTCTTTCCGCTAATCGGTGATCCGCTGTGTCCCAGGGACACACCACCAATCGCCGCGCTGCGCACTCCCACGTACTTAGAGTGGGAGGATGTCATATGACGTCCTCCCGGAACAAGAGAACCGCCGCCCCGCCCATCATTTCCTTATATGGCGGGAAGGAGGCGGTTAAGGTCATACTGAAAGTACTGCCCTAGGCAAGGATGGTCACCCCCTGGTCTGAAGCCTCCTGAGATACGGATGTAGCGCTCTTCTCTAGGTAGGTTGCGAGGTCAAATTCAGTTTTTGGCTTCACCGTAGTAAGTGAAGCGGTGATTGATTGTTTTTTATCTGTTTCGGGTTTCCTGAGCTGAGCGTTTGATTTCTCCCGCCTGCCTCTGGAAGAAGCTTCCGGAATATAGAGCGGGAATATTTATCATGCTCCAGCCTGTCAGGTTTCTGTGGTTCCCTTGTCCCACGTGGTAGAAAAAAATATTTTTAAAATATTTTTAAAATCTCCTTCCCAACTATATTGACATATATTTGAAATACTACAATTTTGGCCGTATTCAATATATATATAAAGTGTACGTTGAGATGCGTTTTTTTTTATACATTAAAAAATATATGAAGAATATTTTTAAAAATACATTTTCAAATATATTTGTCTTTGAAAATACATTTAATCTACATTTTTGGAATGCATTTACAAGCAGTTAAAATCATTTTTTTTTTATGTTTTATGTTAAAAAAAAAAGCTGAAGAATATATTTTTTAAAAAATATATGCCTTTAGAAAATATATTTAAATTAAAATTTTTTAGAATACATTTTCAAATATATTAGCGTAGCCTAATATACTGTAAATATATGTCAAGCATATATTTTTATTTTTCTTTGAAAATAAATTTAATCTACAATTTTGGAATGCATTTACAAGCAGTTAAAATGACTTTTTTTATATGTTGAAAAAAAAGCTGAAGAATATATTTTTAAAAAATATATTTTTAAATATATATTTTTAAAAAATATAATGAAATTTACATTTTTTAGAATACATGTTAAAATACATTAGCGTAGGACAATATACTGTAAATATATGTCAAGCATATATTTTTATTTGAAAATACATTTAATCTACATTTTTGGAATGCATTTACAAGCAGTTAAAATGACTTTTTTATATGTTAAAAAAAAGCTGAAGAATATATTTTAAAAAATATATTTTTAACTATAGGCCTTTAGAAAATATATTTAAATTTACATTTTTTAGAATACATGTTCAAATATATTAGCGTAGGCCAATATACTGTAAATATATGTCAAGCATATATTTTTCTTTTTTTTTTTGAAAATACATTTAATCTACATTTTTGGAATGCATTTACAAGCGGTTAAAATGACTTTTTTATATGTTAAAAAAAAGCTGAAGAATATATTTTAAAAAATATGTTTTTAAATATAGGCCTTTAGAAAATATAATTAAATTTACATTTTTTAGAATACATGTTCAAATATATTAGGATAGGCCAATATACTGTAAATATATGTCAAGCATATATTTTTCTTTTTTTTTTTGAAAATACATTTAATCTACATTTTTGGAATGCATTTACAAGCAGTTAAAATGACTTTTTTATATGTTAAAAAAAAAGCTGAACAATATATTTTTAAAAAATATATTTTTAAATATATATTTTTAGAAAATATAATTAAATTTAAATTTTTTAGAATACATGTTCAAATATATTAGCATAGGCCAATATACTGTAAATATATGTCAAGCATATATTTTACTTTTTTTTTTTTTGAAAATACATTTAATCTACATTTTTGGAATGCATTTACAAGCGGTTAAAATGACTTTTTTATATGTTAAAAAAAAGCTGAACAATATATTTTTAAAAAATATATTTTTAAATATATATTTTTAGAAAATATAATTAAATTTAAATTTTTTAGAATACATGTTCAAATATATTAGCATAGGCCAATATACTGTAAATATATGTCAAGCATATATTTTTCTTTTTTTTTTTGAAAATACATTTAATCTACATTTTTGGATTGCATTTACAAGCGGTTAAAATGACTTTTTTATATGTTAAAAAAAAGCTGAAGAATATATTTAAAAAAAAAATATTTTTAAATATATTAAAAATATATTTTTAATATTTTTAATATTTTAAAAAATATATTTTTAAATATAGGCCTTTAGAAAATATATTTAAATTAAAATTTTTTAGAATACATGTTCAAATATATTAGCATAGGCCAATATACTGTAAATATATGTCAAGCATATATTTTTCTTTTTTTTTTTTGAAAATACATTTAATCTACATTTTTGGATTGCATTTACAAGCGGTTAAAATGACTTTTTTATATGTTAAAAAAAAGCTGAAGAATATATTTAAAAAAAAAATATTTTTAAATATATTAAAAATATATTTTTAATATTTTTAATATTTTAAAAAATATATTTTTAAATATAGGCCTTTAGAAAATATATTTAAATTAAAATTTTTTAGAATACATGTTCAAATATATTAGCATAGGCCAATATACTGTAAATATATGTCAAGCATATATTTTTATTTTTCTTTGAAAATATATTTAATTTACATGTTTGGAATACATTTACAAGAGGTTAAATTTACTTTTTTTTTATCTGTTAAAAAAAAAAGCTGAAGAATATATTTTTAAAAAATATATTTTTAAATATATATTTTTAGAAAATATAATTAAATTTACATTTTTTAGAATGCATGTTCAAATATATTAGCGTAGGCCAATATACTGTAAATATATGTCAAGCATATATTTTTCTTTTTCTTTGAAAATAAATTTAATGTACATTTTTGGAAAGCATTTACGAGCGGTTAAAATGACTTTTTTATATGTTAAAAAAAAGCTGAAGAATATATTTTAAAAAATATATTTTTAAATATAGGCCTTTAGAAAATATATTTAAATTTACATTTTTTAGAATACATGTTCAAATATATTAGCGTAGGCCAATATACTGTAAATATATGTCAAGCATATATTTTTATTTTTTTTTTTGAAAATACATTTAATCTACATTTTTGGAATGAATTTACAAGCGGTTAAAATGACTTTTTTTATCTGTTAAAAAAAAAGCTGAACAATATATTTTTAAAAAATATATTTTTAAATATATATTTTTAGAAAATATAATTAAATCTACATTTTTTAGAATACATGTTCAAATATATTAGGATAGGCCAATATACTGTAAATATATGTCAAGCATATATTTTTTTTTTTTTTTTGAAAATACATTTAATCTACATTTTTGGAATGCATTTACAAGCAGTTAAAATGACTTTTTTATATGTTTAAAAAAAAGCTGAACAATATATTTTTAAAAAATATATTTTTAAATATATATTTTTAGAAAATATAATTAAATTTAAATTTTTTAGAATACATGTTCAAATATATTAGCATAGGCCAATATACTGTAAATATATGTCAAGCATATATTTTTCTTTTTTTTTTTTTTGAAAATACATTTAATCTACATTTTTGGAATGCATTTACAAGCGGTTAAAATGACTTTTTTATATGTTAAAAAAAAAGCTGAACAATATATTTTTAAAAAATATATTTTTAAATATATATTTTAAGAAAATATAATTAAATTTAAATATTTTAGAATACATGTTCAAATATATTAGCATAGGCCAATATACTGTAAATATATGTCAAGCATATATTTTTATTTTTCTTTGAAAATACATTTATTCTACATTTTTGGAAAGCATTTACGAGCGGTTAAAATGACTTTTTTTATATGTTAAAAAAAAGATGAAGAATATATTTAAAAAATATATATTTTTAAATATATTAAAAATATATTTTTAATATTTTAAAAAATATATTTTTAAATATATATTTTTAGAAAATATAATTAAATTTAAATTTTTTAGAATACATGTTCAAATATATTAGCATAGGCCAATATACTGTAAATATATGTCAAGCATATATTTTTCTTTTTCTTTGAAAATACATTTATTCTACATTTTTGGAAAGCATTTACGAGCGGTTAAAATGACTTTTTTTATATGTTAAAAAAAAGATGAAGAATATATTTAAAAAATATATATTTTTAAATATATTAAAAATATATTTTTAATATTTTAAAAAATATATTTTTAAATATAGGCCTTTAGAAAATATATTTAAATTTAAATTTTTTTAGAATACATGTTCAAATATATTAGCGTAGGCCAATATACTGTAAATATATGTCAAGCATATATTTTTATTTTTCTTTGAAAATACATTTAATCTACATTTTTGGAAAGCATTTACGAGCGGTTAAAATGACTTTTTTTATATGTTAAAAAAAAGCTGAATATATTTAAAAAAAATATATTTTTAAATATATTAAAAATATATTTTTAATATTTTAAAAAATATATTTTTAAATATAGGCCTTTAGAAAATATATTTAAATTTAAATTGTTTTAGAATACATGTTCAAATATATTAGCGTAGCCTAATATACTGTAAATATATGTCAAGCAAATATTTTTCTTTTTTTTTTTTTGAAAATACATTTAATCTACATTTTTGGAATGCATTTACAAGCAGTTAAAATGACTTTTTTATATGTTAAAAAAAAAGCTGAACAATATATTTTTAAAAAATATATTTTTAAATATATATTTTTAGAAAATATAATTAAATTTAAATTTTTTAGAATACATGTTCAAATATATTAGCGTAGGCCAATATACTGTAAATATATGTCAAGTATATATATTTTTTTTTTCTAAATATATTGGAAATATATTTCTCTTTCATGTGGGGTGGAAAGCCAACTCGGGTGCGGAGTTTAAGCCCCATCCTGGCTCTTCACCAGGGCCCCTGATGGTGGGGATGGACTTGTAGCAAGCTGGAACCAGGTCACGCCTCCCCACCCCGGCATGGAGAAAACAGGAAGTTGCTCAGACAACACGGGCCGCACTGAGCATGTCTATATGTAGAGAAGCAGACTGGGAGGCGGGCCAGGAAGTGACATGGATATAAATCCACAGTAGAGCAGTTGACGCTCATAGGTGAACACAGAAGCCAGCAGCACCTCTGAGTGGAATCACAGGTCTAGCAGAACCACTGCAGCAAGCAAGGAAAGAAGTTAGCTGGAGGGCACTGTCCTGAAGTCCTGGTCTGGAGAAGGACTTTTCATCTCCCTCACTGAGGATCTACCTGTGGGGGCCGGGTGGTAGACGTCTCCTGGGACATTGTGAGTAAGACCTGATTTGGGACTGTAGCGCGTGGAAGGAGGCACCCAGAAGGTGGCTGGGGAGGTGATAAATGTTTGAGAGTCCTGAGCAGAGAGTTCTTTCCTCTCCAGTGCGGGTTCCAGTTCTCCCGGGGAAGCTGCCCCTAGGAGGAAACTACTGAGACAAGAGATTGCAGTGTGGGCCTCAGCAGGAGCTGGGCTGAGGGATGGAGGAGATTTGTAATGGGGTTTTTTTTGCTGGAGAGAACTGTCTTGAAGTCCTGGTCTGGAGAAGGACCTTTTATCTCCCTCACTACCTGTGGAGGATGGGTGGCAGACAGCTCCTGGGGCATTGTGGGTCAGACCTGATGTGGGACTATAGTGTGCGCTGCTCCTGTAAGGATTTTCTACTAAGAAAATGAGCATCACATATTCCAGGAGGCTTCTGGTCCATCTCCACTACATTGCCCATGTACCAGACCACATTGCCCATGCACCAGATCACATTGCCCATGTACCAGACCACATTGCCCATACACCAGACCACATTGCCCATACACCAGATCACATTGCCCATGTACCAGACCACATTGCCCATACACCAGATCACATTGCCCATGTACCAGACCACATTGCCCATACACCAGACCACATTGCCCATGCACCAGATCACATTGCCCATGTACCAGACCACATTGCCCATACACCAGACCACATTGCCCATACACCAGATCACATTGCCCATACACCAGGTCACATTGCCCATGCACCAGATCACATTGCCCATACACCAGACCACATTGCCCATACACCAGACCACATTGCCCATACACCAGATCACATTGCCCATACACCAGATCACATTGCCCATGCACCAGATCACATTGCCCATGCACCAGACCACATTGCCCATACACCAGACCACATTGCCCATACACCAGATCACATTGTCCATGCACCAGATCACATTGTCCATGCACCAGATCACATTGCCCGTGCACCAGATCACATTGCCCATGCACCAGACCACATTGCCCATACACCAGATCACATTGCCCATACACCAGATCACATTGTCCATACACCAGATCACATTGCCCGTGCACCAGATCACATTGTCCGTGCACCAGATCACATTGTCCATGCACCAGATCACATTGCCCGTGCACCAGATCACATTGTCCGTGCACCAGATCACATTGTCCGTGCACCAGATCACATTGCCCATGTACCAGATCACATTGCCCATGCACCAGACCACATTGCCCATACACCAGATCACATTGCCCATTCACCAGATCACATTGCCCATGTACCAGACCACATTGCCCATGCACCAGATCACATTGCCCATGCACCAGACCACATTGCCCATGCACCAGACCACATTGCCCATACACCAGATCACATTGCCCATACACCAGATCACATTGCCCATGCACCAGACCACATTGCCCATGCACCAGACCACATTGCCCATGTACCAGACCACATTGCCCATGTACCAGACCACATTGCCCATACACCAGACCACACTGCCCATACACCAGATCACATTGCCCATACACCAGACCACATTGCCCATACACCAGATCACATTGCCCATACACCAGGTCACATTGCCCATGCACCAGATCACATTGCCCATACACCAGGTCACATTGCCCATACACCAGGTCACATTGCCCATACACCAGGTCACATTGCCCATGGACCAGATCACATTGCCCATGCACCAGGTCACATTGCCCATACACCAGGTCACATTGCCCATACACCAGATCACATTGCCCATACACCAGATCACATTGCCCATGCACCAGATCACATTGCCCATGCACCAGATCACATTGCCCATGCACCAGATCACATTGCCCATACACCAGACCACATTGCCCATACACCAGATCACATTGCCCATACACCAGATCACATTGCCCATACACCAGACCACATTGCCCATACACCAGATCACATTGCCCATACACCAGAACACATTGCCCATACACCAGATCACATTGCCCATACACCACGTCCGCAGGCTGCCGATTGCAGAGAGAGTTGGTTTACATCAGACAACGCTGGATCGGTTCAGCTGACTGGTTCTGAGTTGACATCAGAACAGGAATAGAGGGGAAATCTTGCAGTGGGGACACTAGTGGTTTTCCCTCACTTTGGAGGGATTTCCTCTGACTTCCTGTTTTGTCAGTGCTCCCCAGACAGCGCTCCCCAGACTGCGCTCCCCCAACAGCACTCCCCCGACAGCGCTCCCCCGACAATGATCCCCAGACAGCGCTCCCCCGACAGCGCTCCCCCGACAATGATCCCCAGACAGCGCTCCCCCGTCAGCGCTCCCCCGACAATGATCCCCAGACAGCGCTCCCCAGACAGCGCTCCCCAGACTGCGCTCCCCCGACAATGATCCCCAGACTGCGCTCCCCAGACTGCGCTCCCCAGACTGCGCTCCCCAGACTGCGCTCCCCTGACAACGCTCCCCTGACAGCGCTCCCCCGACGGCGCTCCCCCGACAGCGCCCCCCAGACTGCGTTCCCCAGACTGCGCTCCCCAGACTGCGCTCCACCGACAATGATCCCCAGACAGCGCTCTCCAGACTGCGCTCCCCAGACTGCGCTCCCCAGAATGCGCTCTCCAGAATGCGCTCCCCAGAATGCGCTCCCCAGACTGCGCTCTCCAGACTGCGCTCCCCAGAATGCGCTCCCCAGACAGTGCTCCCCAGACTGCGCTCCCCTGACAGCGCTCCCCTGACAGCGCTCCCCCGACAGCGCCCCCCAGACTGCGCTCCCCAGACTGCGCTCCACCGACAGCGCTCCCCCGACAATGATCCCCAGACAGCGCTCCCCAGACAGTGCTCCCCAGAATGCGCTCCCCAGAATGCGCTCCCCAGACAAAGCTCCCCAGACAAAGCTCCCCAGAATGCGCTCCCCAGACAGCGCTCCCCAGACTGCGCTCCCCAGACTGTGCTCCCCAGACTGTGCTCCCCAGACTGCGCTCCCCAGACAAAGCTCCCCAGACTGCGCTCCCCAGACAAAGCTCCCCAGACAGCGCTCCCAGACAATGCTCCCCAGACACTGCTCCCCAGACAGCGCTCCCCAGACAGCGCTCCCCAGACTGCGCTCCCAGACAATGCTCCCCAGACACTGCTCCCCAGACTGTGCTCCCCAGACTGCGCTCCCCAGACTGTGCTCCCCAGACAGCGCTCCCAGACAATGCTCCCCAGACAATGCTCCCCAGACAATGCTCCCCAGACAGTGCTCCCCAGACAAAGCTCCCCAGACTGTGCTCCCCTGACAGCGCTCCCCAGACTGTGCTCCCCAGACAATGCTCCCCAGACAATGCTCCCCAGACAGTGCTCCCTAGACAATGCTCCCCAGACAGCGCTCCCAGACAATGCTCGCCAGACAATGCTCCCCAGACAATGCTCCCCAGACAGTGCTCCCCAGACAAAGCTCCCCAGACTGTGCTCCCCTGACAGCGCTCCCCAGACAGTGCTCCCCTGACAGCGCTCCCCAGACAGTGCTCCCCTGACAGCGCTCCCCAGACAGTGCTCCCCTGACAGCTCTCCCAGACAGTGCCCCCCTAGACTGTGCTCCCCTAACAGTAATCCCCCGACAGTGCTCCCCTGACAGCGCTCCCCAGACTGTGCTCCCCAGACAGTGCTCCCCTGACAGCGCCCCCCAGACTGTGCTCCCCTAACAGTAATCCCCCGACAGTGTTCCCCTGACAATGATCCCCAGATAGCGCTCCCCTGACAGTGCTTCCCAGACTGTGCTCCCCTGACAGCGCTCCCCAGACTGTGCTCCCCTAACAGTAATCCCCCGACAGTGCTCCCCTGACAGTGCCTTTATCTGCCTTTCTCATCACAATAGACGGATCAGAAGGCCATATTTGATCGAGTATTTTTTCAGTTCAGCAGTGATTCACAAGACACTGGCTCAGAGATGAAACAGACATGTAAATCTTGGTGACATTGACGCTACTGGAGGTGTTCACAAATGTCTGACACAGATCAGCCCCGTGGTGGCCTCCCACCTTGTGAAGTATAAGAGATGACTGGAGGAGGGGAGAATCAGGAAATACTTCCTCCTGCCTGCAGCAGATGGATGACATCATCGCAGCCTAGGCAAAGTCACTGGACTGCAGATAAAAGTGATACTAAATACTTCCTGGACTCCCCCAGCAACAATGGACCCCACCCCAGCAACAATGGACCCCACCCCAGAAACAATAGATCCCAACCCAGAAACAATAGATCCCAACCCAGAAAAAATGGACCCCACCCCAGCAACAATAGATCCCAACCCAGAAACAATGGACCCCACCCCAGCAACAATAGATCCCAACCCAGAAACAATGGACCCCATCAACAATGAACCCCACCCCAGCAACAATAGATCCCAACCCAGAAACAATGGACCCCACCCCAGCAACAATATGTCCCCTCAGTAACAATGGACCCCACCCCAGCAACAATAGATCCCTCACACAGCAATAGAGCCCCCACACAAAATACTACACCCAGCAACAAATGATCCACCCCAGCATCAATAGACCCCCCCACCCCCAGCAGTCAGCAAACTCTCTCTCAACAGTAGATCCCTACCAGCAACAATAGATCCCCCCACACAGCAAACAAATTAAATACACATATAAATAAAAATAATTAAAAAAAATAAATTAAAAAAATAATAATAATACTAATAAAATTAATAAATAAATGTAAAATAAATACACAAATAAATAAAAGTAATGTAAAAATGTTAAACAAATTACATTTAAATAAAATAATAATAATAATAATAATAATAAATATATGTAAAATAAATACACATAAAAATAATGAAAAAAAATTTAATTTAAATAAAAAAAAATAAGATAATAATAATAGTAATAATAATAAATTTTTAAATAAGTGTAAAATAAATACACAAATAAATAAAAAGAATTTTAAAAAATGGAATTTAAATTAAAAAAATAAATAAATAAACACCCTAACACAAAATCGTGCAAAAAAATTTGCTACGCTCAAGTGTGAATGCAGCCTACGTGATGACAGGTAGAGCTTTTTGGAAACAGAAAATGATACTGTTGCTGTGTGTTGTTGTATGTCGGGATTTCATTTGTCCTCTTTAACAAGTACATACCCTAACGATGGTGAATTTGGCAATTTGGAGATCTGAAAAAGACAAAAAAAAAATAAAAAATTCCCCTGGTCATCCGATTTGAAAATGCACACGTTGCTGGGTGACATTTCCACTGTAGGTGTAGCAGATGGCTCCATTCAGTGACACCATAGGTAGATGGAAGTGTACTGATCCCTGACAGAGGGAAGGGGGGGTCAGCTTTGTACAAGAAGCCGACGTCGCTATTGTGTGTGAAATCTGTTATAATTAACGAAGGGAAAAGATTAATGAAAAGCGGAACACCTGCCAATAAAACAATCTGTTCTGCGGGATGGATGGGGCCCCGACTAACGCCAGCAAAGACCACAGATTTGATTGATCGGAATGTTCTCCAACGGCTCCGGATTTGTAAGGCAGAACCAGTCTGACACCCACAGAGAACTCCCAGTTTGCTGGTCTTTTCAAAGCAGAACTCTGAACGGACTCTTTGTAGTCTTTATGCTGCTAACATTACTACATTGATATTATATTTACTTGTTTTATACTTTTTTTTTTTTTTTTTACATTTCTTCAGTTGCTTCCTGGTTTCTGGCCTAGGCTAAAATGACGTCATACATCCCAGGAGTCCCCATGGGAGGAGGGGCTTTCTCAGCTAAGCACACCCCTCCTGTCTACATGCCTGAGCTGAGGACAGATGGATTCCAGGAAGCAAATGCCACATGAATCATCTGCCCTTACTCAAAAACCCCACATGGAAGAAAAATATATTTGAAATACATTTAAAAAATATTCTTCCCAAATATATTGACACACATTTGAAATGCTACAATTTTGGCCGTATTCAATATATTTAAAAATATATTTCAATAAATATATATATACTGTATGTTAAAATACATTTTTATTACAAAATATATGAAAAATCTTTTTAAAAATACATATAAATTTGAAATATATTTAAAAAATATTCTTCCCAAATATATTGACACATATTTGAAATGCTACAATTTTTACCGTATTCAATATATTTAAAAATATATTTCAATAAATATATATATATATATATATATATATATATATATATACATACTGCATGTTGAAATGCGTTTTTATTACAAAATACACAAAAAATATTTTTAAAAATACATACCGTATATATTTGAAATACATTTAAAAAATATTCTTCCCAAATATATTGACACATATTTGAAATGCTACAATTTGGCCGTATTCAATATATTTAAAAATATATTTCAATAAATATATATATATATATATATATATATATATATATATATATACATACTGCATGTTGAAATGCGTTTTTATTACAAAATACACAAAAAATATTTTTAAAAATACATACCGTATATATTTGAAATACATTTAAAAAATATTCTTCCCAAATATAGTGCCATATATTTGAAATACTACAATTTTGGCCGTATTCAATATACTTCAATAAATATATATATATTGCATGTTGAAAGCATTTTTCTTACACAATATATGAAAAATATTTTTAAAAATACATTTCAAATATACTGTATGTCTTTAAAAGTACAAATCTACATTTTTGGAGTGCATTTTTAAAAATATATTTTTTCAATATATACTCTTCAGATTTTTTTTAACATATAAAAAAGTAATTTTAACATATATTTTTACATATATTTGTAAATGCATTTAAAAAATGTAGTTAAAAAATTTAATTTTAATAAAAAAATAAAATAATAATAATAAATTTATAAATAAATGTAAAATAAATACACAAATAAATAAAAGTAATGTAAAATAAAATTAAATAAATTAAATTTAGATAACATAATAATAATAAAAATAATAATAATTTTATAAATAAGTGTAAAATAACTACACAAGTAAATAAAAATAATTAAATTTAAATAAAATAATAATAATAATAATAATAATAAATACATATATATATATTTATTTATTGCAATATATTTTCAAATATATTGAATACGGCCAAAAATGTAGTATTTCAAATATATGGCAATATATTTGGAAAAAATATTTTTAAAATATATTTCAAATATATTTTTCTTCCATATGGGACATGCTGCATTTTTTTCTCTATGGAATGCATAAAAAAAAATGATATGAAGAAAAAAAGAGGTGGAAAAAATGCGCCGGAACACATCAAAAACTCACATGCAGAAAAAAATTTGGAGCACAGAAATGTTTATGTAAACCACCCCGGAAACTTTTTTTTTTTTTTTTTACATTTCCTTAGTTGCTTCCTGGATTCTGGCCTCGGTCAAAAATGTTGTCAGACATCCCAGGTGTCTTCGTGGAAGGAGGAGCTTTCTCAGCTAAGCACACCCTCCTGTCTACATGCCTGAGCTAAGGGCAGATGGATTCCAGGAAGTGGAAGGAAAAAATGTTTCTGTGTCGTGGTGTCACTAGAAGGACAAAATTTTACTGGTTCACTGGAAGCACAAAGTATCCCTGTGTCATTGGTGTCACTGGAAGTAAAAATGCCCCTGAGTCAGTTGTGTCACTGGAAGGATGTGATGTCTCTCTGTTGGTGGTGTCACTGTAATGCCCCTGGGTCAGTGGTGTCACTGGAAGGATGTGATGTCTCTCTGTTGGTGGTGTCACTGTAATGCCCCTGGGTCAGTTGTGTCACTGGAAGGATGTGATGTCTCTCTGTTGGTGGTGTCACTGTAATGCCTCTGGGTCAGTGGTGTCACTGGAAGGATGTGATGTCCCCCTGTTGGTGGTGTCACTGTAATGCCTCTGGGTCAGTGGTGTCACTGGAAGGATGTGATGTCCCTCTGTTGGTGGTGTCACTGTAATGCCCCTGGGTCAGTGGTGTCACTGGAAGGATGTGATGTCCCTCTGTTGGTGGTGTCACTGTAATGCCCCTGGGTCAGTGGTGTCACTGGAAGGATGTGATGTCCCTCTGTTGGTGGTGTCACTGTAATGCCCCTGGGTCAGTGGTGTCACTGGAAGTATGTGATGTCCCTCTGTTGGTGGTGTCACCGTAATGCCCCTGGGTCAGTGGTGTCACTGAAAGGATGTGATGTCCCTCTGTTGGTGGTGTCACCGTAATGCCCCTGGGTCAGTGGTGTCACTGGAAGGATGTGATGTCCCTCTGTTGGTGGTGTCACCGTAATGCCCCTGGGTCAGTGGTGTCACTGGAAGGATGTGATGTCCCTCTGTTGGTGGTGTCACTGTAATGCCCCTGGGTCAGTGGTGTCACTGGAAGGATGTAATGTCCCTCTGTTGGTGGTGTCACTGTAATGCCCTGGGTCAGTGGTGTCACTGGAAGGATGTGATGTCCCTCTGTTGGTGGTGTCACTGTAATGCCCCAGGGTCAGTGGTGTCACTGGAAGGATGTGATGTCCCTCTGTTGGTGGTGTCACTGTAATGCCCCTGTGTCAGTGGTGTCACTGGAAGGATGTGATGTCCCTCTGTTGGTGGTGTCACTGTAATGCCCCTGGGTCAGTGGTGTCACTGGAAGGATGTAATGTCCCTCTGTTGGTGGTGTCACTGTAATGCCCTGGGTCAGTGGTGTCACTGGAAGGATGTGATGTCCCTCTGTTGGTGGTGTCACTGTAATGCCCTGGGTCAGTGGTGTCAGAGGACTCCGTTGAGACCTTCTTCCCATCTTAGGTCATGTCATATGACAAGTTGTTTTCCTTTATTTGCACCCGGTGATCCTGCCAGCAACACATTCCTGTCTTCACTCTGGATGGAGGAGCAACGGAGACACCTTTGGACAGCAGCAATGTCAGTCTGGGGGGGGGGGAGGGGGGAGGGAGTATTAGAGGGACTGGCAGATATAGATGGACTTATGATCTCCATATAGATGGAGAAATGAAAGTCGATATTTCAGCAGTGACACCGACGGGATTTTCTCCTTTTGGTTTTACAGAAAGGAATAAAAAGCTGACCCTTGTAAGCACCCGTCAGTGATAAACGGTTTGTCTCATCCCTCTAACTGCCACTTCTACCGGACAGCTTGGTCTGTTAACCACTTCCCGTCCAGCCACTGTATATAAACAGCCGGACGGTGGCAGTCCAGGGGCTGGTTGCTGTTCATAAACGGCACCTGCCATTTTGGACTGTGCACGCTCCCTGGGATCCTCCAGACACAGCGGAACACCGATCGTCATACGGGACCTCTGTGCAAGGTCCCGATCATGTGATCACTGATTGGCCAATCAATGATCACATGAATAGGTGTAAGCAAGAGGTGACTTCTGACATCATTGCTTACTACGTGTGAAATCTGTGAATGATCACAGAGGTCACATGGTACAGGGCTATTCACAACAGCCTTGTACCATGTGACAAGCTGTGACCAATCACAGCTCACGCAGTATTTCTCAATGGCTGCAAGAATGCAGCCAGAGAGAAGGAGAAATGATTGCTTTTACAGCCTTTATGGGGGTAAAAGCAATCAGTGTAAAAAAAAAATCTCCATCACCCCCCACAAGTAGTACAGTGTCACCATGGTGACAATGTACTGCTAGTGTGACAGTATGTAAAAAAAATAATAATAATAATTAAAAAAAAATAAAATAAAAATGTAAAAAAAATGTTTAAATTAGAATTTTTGGTTATGAACTAATTTGGGTTATTTTTTTTTACTAAAAAGATAACTGAATACATTTTGGCCAAGATTTATGAAGAAATGTTATTTATTTACAAAATTTTATAAGAAAACACCTTTTTTTCAAAATTTTTGGACATTTTCATTTTTATAGCAAAAAAAATAAAAATCCCAGTGCTGAATAAATACCACCAACATAAAGCTTTATTTGTCTCAAAAAAATGATACAAATGTCACATGGATACAGTGTTGCATGACCGCGCAATTGTCATTCACAGTGTGATAGCGCTGAAAGCTGAAAATTGGTCTGGACCGGAAGGAGGTGAAAGTGTCCGGACTGGAAGGGGGGGAAAGTGTCCGGACTGGAAGGGGGGGAAAGTGTCCGGACTGGAAGGGGGGGAAAGTGTCCGGACCGGAAGGGGGGGAAAGTGTCCGGACCGGAAGGGGGTGAAAGTGTCCGGACTGGAAGGAGGTGAAAACGTCCGGACTGGAAGGGGGGGAAAGTGTCCGGATTGGAAGGGGGTGAAAGTGTCCGGACTGGAAGGGGGTGAAAGTGTCCGGACTGGAAGGGGGGGAAAGTGTCCGGACTGGAAGGGGGTGAAAGTGTCCGGACTGGAAGGGGGTGAAAGTGTCCGGACTGGAAGGGGGGGAAAGTGTCCGGACTGGAAGGGGGTGAAAGTGTCCGGACTGGAAGTGGTTAAAATTAACACAAAATACCCATCTAGCTCCGCCCCCCCCCACCCCCCATCCCCCAAATGGCAGCGGTGTCTGTAGCGGATGACAGTACCTCTCCCAGTGGCTGCAGACATTGGGATCCTCTGGATTCAGCAAGACGGCCGTTCCAAGCACCAGGCACAAGACGAACACCTTCACAGTCCATCGCAAGGCAGCAAACAGCTTCATTGTGTCACCTGCCGAGACAAAATCAATTGTAGAAGTGAAAAAAAAATGAGGACTGAGATATCAGATAAAGCGTCAAGCCAAGGAACTTAAAGGGCAACTCCACTTTTGTGGGGGATTAAAAAAAAGGCAAACAAAAAAAATGAAAGCCTACACACGAGTCATATTGTAATCGAATGTTATTAAAAAACGACTTTTCCTTTTCAATCTGCAGGCGCTGTCATTTTTTGTTACATGCAATATGGCCGCCTTAGAGGCGTTCTCTATAGCAGTACCCCCCGGAGAAATGTCCTTTCCCGCTTGTGTGATTGGCTCACTGATTTTCCCAGAAGTCTGCACTAAAATACAAGTCAGATTTTGGGCATCCCCTGCAACAAAAGTGTCATTTATGGTGAGATACTTCCAGAGCGTTCCTTACATCTAAAGGGATGCAGACCCTGCCACTTTCCTCATTAGAGCCCTGCAGGTGCAGCAGCTAACTGACCATTACAAAGTCCCTCCCATTATCCTTCACATTTGAAATATATTTTAAAAATATTCTTCCCAAATATATTATACATATATTTGAAATGCTACAATTTTGTCCATATTCAATATATTTCAATAAATATATATATATACTGTATGTTGAAATGTGTTTTTATTACAAAATATGTGAAAAATACATATATATTTGAAATATATTTTAAAAATATTCTTCCCAAATATATTGACACATATTTGAAATACTACAATTTTGGCCATATTCAATATATTTCAATAAAAAAAAAATATATATATATACACACATACATACATACGCACTGTATGTTGAAATGCGTTTTTATTACAAAATATAAGACAAATATTTTTAAAAATACATTTCAAATATACTGTATGTCCTTAAAAATACAAATCTACATTTTTGGAATGCATTTACAAATAGATGTAAAAATATATGTTAAAATGACTTTATATGAAATAAAATAAATCTGAAGAATATATTTAAAAAATATATAGTTGTAAAAATATTTTTCATATATTTTGTAATATATAAAAAACACATTTCAACATGCAATATATATATATATATATATATATATATATATATATATACACACACATATATATATATATTGAATAGGGCCAAAATTGTAGCATTTCAAATATATGTATAATATATTTGGGAAGAATATTTTTAAAATATATTTCAAATATATTTTTCTTCCATGTGGGTTATGTGGCATTTTAGTAGTGAAAACATTTTTTTATTAACAGTAATAAATACTGCGTTGCTAAGGAACAGGCGGCCACCGGCGTCCTTAACAACCGGTAACTCATGGTTGTTAAGGAACAGGCGGCCACCGGCGTCCTTAACAACCGGTAACTCATGGTTGTTAAGGAACTGGCGGCCACCGGCGTCTTTAACAACCGGTAACTCATGGTTGTTAAGGAACAGACGGCCACCGGCGTCCTTAACAACCGGTAACTCATGGTTGTTAAGGAACAGGCGGCCACCGGCGTCCTTAACAACCGGTAACTCATGGTTGTTAAGGAACAGGCGGCCACCGGCGTCCTTAACAACCGGTAACTCATGGTTGCTAAGGAACAGGCGGCCACCGGCGTCCTTAACAACCGGTAACTCATGGTTGTTAAGGAACAGGCGGCCACCGGCGTCCTTAACAACCGCTAACTCATGGTTGTTAAGGAACAGGCGGCCACCGGTGTCCTTAACAATCGGTAATTCATGGTTGTTAAGGAACAGGCGGCCTCTGCGTCCTTAACAACCGATGAGTCATTAGCTGTCAGCGGGGAACAGCTGAATGTAAACTAAATAAGTGCTGGCATTTAAAAATTACTGACAAGAAATTATGTGCCCCCCCCCCCATACCATACCAAGCCCTTTGGGTCAACATTTAAAAAAAAACAAAAAAAAACAGTGTGGGGTCCACCCCCAGCTTGCCCCAACCGGTGTCATCATAATGGCCACCCCTTAGTTTATTTAGCTGCAGGAGGCAGTGGAGCTGTCACTCGGCGGGAGACTTCGTCAAGAGAAGACCTTTTTTTTTTTTTTTAAAACCAGTTTTCCGGGGCAGCGTTCATCAGGATTGACATTGGATCTACATCAGGGGACAATTTAAAAGAAAAAAACTTGTCAAGGACTTGTTTTACCACTTTTTTGGTGAATGAGAAGGGCTACTATGTGTTTCATTCTCCTTAACATGGAAGGGGGCAGGATCTGGGGATCCCCTTGTTAAAGGAGGTCTGCCCCCCCACCCGCAGACTCCACAACATTTTTTTTTTTTCAGCAATTTTTAAATGCCGGGAATTTTTTTCTTTACATTCGGCTGTCAGTGAGGAACCCTGCCGACAGCTGATGACTCATAGGTTGTTAAAGACACAGCGCCCGCCAGCTCCTTAGCAACCATATTGTTTATTGGTTGTTAAGGACGCTGGTGGCTTCCGGCTCCTTAACTATCGCATGCTGGGACCACTACTTATTTACTTCTTTTTTTTTCCTTTTGTGAACTGACTTTAGCTCCTGTTTCATGCGGTATTTACGGTTTACTATAGCAAGAGTGAATTTACATTTTCAGGATCGCATGCGGTATTTGGGTGAACACCTGAATGCAGCATGCAATCTCCTTATGTGAATGGAGCCCATTGTGCCAAGCTGGACCAGCGTAACATTACAATACAGATCGTAGCTGGCTGCCTCCTTGATATGTTCTCCACAAGCTCCCAAACCCCTCCTCCCCCCCCCCCCCACTTTCCTTTGTTTAGAATGAGCACTGGACTCTAGTTGCATTCACATACACTGCTCTGTGCACACTACAATCCCAAAGCCCACGTCCACCTCGGGGGACAGCAAGAGAAGGTGGCTACCTTCCTACCTACAGAGGATGCATGGAGAAGGAATGTAGCCACCCTCTAACAGGAAGTCAGATCGCAGCCGAAATGTGAGACTCCAAAGAGACTGAGAGCAACAGAAGTGTTTTTTTTTTTTTAATTAGGATTACAGACTCGAGGAAAGTTTTTTAAAACCGGGGTTAATGTCACTTTAGCCCGGGTTCACATATGTGCGGTGCGGTATATCTCATGTGATTCGCACAGGAACCGCACCGCATGGTGTATCGCATGTGATTCACACTGGAACCGCAGTGCATGGTATATCGCGTGTGATTCGCACAGGAACCGCACCGCATGGTATACTGCATATGATTCGCACAGGAACTGCAGCGCATGGTATATCTCATGTGATTTGCACAGGAACCGCAGTGCATGGTATATCTCATGTGATTTGCACAGGAACCGCACCGCATGGTATATCGTATGTGATTCGCACAGGAACTGCACCGCATGGTGTATCGCATGTGATTCGCACAGGAACCGCACCGCATGGTATATCACATGTGATCCACACAGGAACCGCACCACATGGTATATCGTATGTGATTCGCACAGGAACTGCACCGCATGGTATATCTCATGTGATTTGCACAGGAACCGCAGTGCATGGTATATCTCATGTGATTTGCACAGGAACCGCAGTGCATGGTATATCTCATGTGATTTGCACAGGAACCGCACCGCATGGTATATCGTATGTGATTCGCACAGGAACTGCACCGCATGGTGTATCGCATGTGATTCGCACAGGAACCGCACCGCATGGTATATCACATGTGATCCACACAGGAACCGCACCACATGGTATATCGTATGTGATTCGCACAGGAACTGCACCGCATGGTATATCTCATGTGATTTGCACAGGAACCGCACCGCATGGTATATCGCATGTGATTCGCACAGCAACCGCACCGCATGGTATATCACATGTGATCCACACAGGAACCGCACCACATGGTATATCGTATGTGATTCGCACAGGAACTGCACCGCATGGTATATCTCATGTGATTTGCACAGGAACCGCACCGCATGGTATATCGCATGTGATTCGCACAGCAACCGCAGTGCATGGTATATCACATGTGATCCACACAGGAACCGCACCACATGGTATATCGTATGTGATTCGCACAGGAACTGCACCGCATGGTATATCTCATGTGATTTGAACAGGAACCACACCGCATGGTCAGGGGCGGACTGACAACTCATTGGGCCCCCGGGCAATAGGGGATCATGGGGCCCCTGTGTCCTTGCCCACACTCAAAAAAGCCTATGAAAAAGGTACCAGGGGCATCTCATGGGGCCCCTTTCTGACCTCGGGCCCTCGTGCAGTGCCCGAGTTTCCAAATGGTCAGTCCGCCCCTGCGCATGGTATATCGCATGTGATTCGCACAGGAACCGCACCGCAATCCTGTGCAAATCACATGCGTTTTGTGCGCGATGCGATCGGAGTCGTACATTTTGTATGGCTCTAATTGCACCGCACCCGCACTAAAAACATGCAGGACCCTTTTTTGGGTCCGCACTAGAATCGGATCGCATGGGTATTCACACCTATGCAATCCAATTCTGCACATCGTTTTTTGGGGTGTTGTTAAAGTAACCCCTTGACTCCGACGTCATACAAATATGCGGCCTCATGGAACTGGGCTTTATTTCCATGGGGCCGCATATTTGTGTACCTGTCTTTGTGCTAGGAGCGCGCCGCTAACGATCGGGATCCGGGACTCCCAGTCAGGGGCGGACTGACCATTCGGGTACTCAGGCACTGCCCGAGGGCCCAGGGTCAGTAGGGGGCCCCATGAGATGCCTCTGGTACCTTTCATAGGCTTTTTTGGGTGTGGTTTGAGTGTGGGCGAGGACACAGGGGCCCCATGATCCCCTATTGCCCGGGGGCCCCATGAGTTGTCAGTCCCAGTTCCAACGATCAGGACCCGGGACTCCCGATTCTGGGTCACATGATTGCTGTGATAGTCTCTGATTGGCTATCACAGTGATCAGTCACTGTACATCCAGCTCCCTTGTTTTTTCTCTCTCTATGAATGGAGGATACATTGTATCATTATACAGTATACATCCTATTATACATTGTATCTCTCTAACTCCTGGCATAGAGAAAAAAAAATGTAAAAAAAAAAGAAAGATAAATAATTAAATATTAAAAAAAAAAATACCTAGATCAAGGTTTGATCTAGTTCAGTGCCAAGGTTAGTGTTTGGGTCAAGGTCAGGGTCAAAAGGTCAGGATTAAAAAAAAATTGGTATCAGCGTCAGTTAGTGTCAGTTTTAGGTAAAAATAAATAAATAAATAAAAGGGCAAAAGCAAATATGCGCACTCTTGTTTCTGGGCTGTACTACGGGTACAAACAACAAATAACACACATATATGGTATCGCTGCGATTGTCAAGAGCTGGAGAATTTATTTTGGGTTGTTCTTTGGTGGTTGGTTATGGTCGTAACAAGAAACACACAGATGAATTTAAAAAAATTATTTTTTTGTACTATTTTGGGCCAGTTTTCTTTTGATAATAATAAAAAAAAAAAAATCAGGAGATATCCATTACCATTTACCACCAAATGAAAGCCCGATTTGTCCTGAAAAAAAAAATGCAGTATAATCCACAAAGTAGTTGTGATGATCTGTACGGTTTTACTAACACATGTCAACGTTGCAAAATTGTGCTTAGGCATTTAGATTTGTTTTACCCTCAGGCGTGAAGGGGTTAACAAACGCACCCACGGAGTTTCGCATGAACAGGATGCGATTCTGATGCGGTGCGGAATTTGCGCAGAGAACGCTGCGAATTCCGCACCGCATCCGTGTGAACCCGGACTAAATTCTGAGAGTTAACCACTTCATAGCCGAGACGCCGCAGCAGCGGACGCAGATACGCACATTCGCCACAACATTAAAATCAATGGTTGTTACTCTGAAAGGTTCTATTTATCGGCAAACGTTAACAACTCATTTTATCAGAAGCCGGGCCGGCCCGCCCCCCTCGCCATTTACATACACGCCATTTGCTGCGATTGCTATTTATGCGAAATGCACTTAACCCCGTATCGACCGGGCACCGCAGCCACGCCATGGTTCATGTGTTTACTGTCACTGCGGCACAATTACTTTCTAATGCTTATATTGGAAATCAAATACCAGGAAACTTGGACCGTGACCGTCCTCCAATCCCAGTCCGGAGAAACTTCTCGGGGTCGTTTATGTCTTTGACCTTATTCCGCTAATCGGGGTGTAACTTCTTTCGGCTGTTGTGCCCGTGCCAAGGGATGCGGGATGGAGCGTCTTCTGTAAGCAGGTCGGAGATTCCTCTACGTTTGGCGCTCTACGTTCCCCATTTGTTTGGCCCTAAAAGGTATTCTTTTCGTGAGTGATGTCGCCAGGGGCCACTTTGGAGCAGCACGCGGCGCTCGGGGGAGTCTTTAGTATGGTCTGCTGGCTGCGAATGGTTCTTTCAGTGTGTGTAATCAGGACGGGGAGTACATCAGACATGGATCTATTGTCATGGAATATCTTCGGAGTTTAATGGATTATGTCCCTTTGGGGCTCCGGGGAATATTATGTACAACTGAGAGTTTCCATAGAAAATGTGAAGAGTATAGAACGCATTAACTCCTTATAAAGAAAATAAATACAAATACAGTGAAGGAAATAAGTATTTGATCCCCTGCAGATTTTGAATGTTTGCCCCTCACATAGAAATGATCGGTGTAAAAATCGAATGTTCGGTGTATTGTAACACTGAGAGACAGAATAGCAACAACAAATTCAGCAGAAATGCGTCTAAGAAATGATGACTGATCTGCATGTTCATGAGGGAAATAAGGATTTGATCCCCTATCATTCAGCAGAATTTCTGGCTACCAGGTGTCTTTCATACAGGTAACAAGCTGAGATTAGAAGCAGTCTCTTAGAGGGAGTGATGCTAATCTCATTTTGTTACCTGTATAAAAGACACCTGTCCACAGGAGCAATCAAACAATCAGATTCAAAACTCTCCACCATGGCAAAGACCAAAGAGCTGTCCAAGGATGTCAGGGACAAGATTGTAGACCTACACAAGGCTGGACTGGGCTACCAAACTATGGCCAAGCAGCTTGGTGAGAAGGTGACAACAGTTGGTGCAATCATTCACAAATGGAAGAAACACAAAACAACTGTCAGTCCCCCTAGATCTGGTGCACCATGCAAGATCTCACCTGGTGGAGTGTCAATGATCATGAGAACAGTGAGGAATCATCCCAGAACTACACGTGAGGATCTTGTCAATGATCTCCAGGCAGCTGGGACCACAGTCACCAAGAAAACAATTGGTAACACACTACGCCGACAAGGACTGAAATCCTGCAGTGCCTGCAAGGCCCCTCTGCTCAAGAAAGCTCATGTCCAGGCCCGTCTGAAGTCTGCCACTGAACATCTGAATGATGCAGAGGAGGACTGGTGGGAAGTGTTGTGGTCAGATGAGACCAAAATCCAGCTCTTTGGCATCAACTCAACTCACCGTGTTTGGAGGAGGAGGAGGAATGCTGCCTATGACCCCAAGAACACCATCCCAACTGTGAAACATGGTGGTGGAAACATTCTGCTTCGGGGATGTTTTTCTGCTAAGGGGACAAGACAACTGCACCGCATCAAAGGGACGATGGACGGGGCAATGTACCATCAAATCTTGGGTGAGAACATTCTTCCCTCAGCCAGGGCATTGAAAATGGGTCGTGGATGGGTGTTCCAGCATGACAATGACCCAAAGCATTTTTTAACTCTACCTAAAATACACTGGTCCTGATCTTTGAACCCGACTCTGCGCATGACCTTTGATGCTAAACGTGACCCTAACCCTGACCTACAGCAAATCCTGATCTAGCTATTTTATCTTTATTTTTTCCTTACCCCCTTTTCTCTGTTTACAATTTTCTCCTCTAGCAAAGAGACCAATGTTTTATATAATGTATTTTCTATGTAATATAATGTACTGTATTTTATTATATATCTTCTATGTAAAGCAATATATTATATAACATGTCTTCTGTGTAATACAATGTATTATATAATTTACAGTATCTGCTATGTAAGACAATGTATTATAGAATAGATCCTGTATGTAAACAAGGTATTTTATAATGGATCCTGTATGTATACAATGTATTATAGAATGGATCCTGTATGTATACAATGTATTATATAATGGATCCTGTATGTATACAATGTATTATAGAATGGGTCCTGTATGTATACAATGTATTCTAGAATGGATCCTGTATGTATACAATGTATTATAGAATAGATCCTGTATGTAAACAAGGTATTTTATAATGGATCCTGTATGTATACAATGTATTATAGAATGGATCCTGTATGTATACAATGTATTATATAATGGATCCTGTATGTATACAATGTATTATAGAATGGGTCCTGTATGTATACAATGTATTCTAGAATGGATCCTGTATGTATACAATGTATTATAGAATGGGTCCTGTATGTATACAATGTATTCTAGAATGGATCCTGTATGTATACAATGTATTATAGAATGGATCCTGTATGTATACAATGTATTCTAGAATGGATCCTGTATGTATACAATGTATTATATAATGGGTCCTGTATGTATACAATGTATTCTAGAATGGATCCTGTATGTATACAATGTATTATAGAATGGATCCTGTATGTATACAATGTATTATAGAATGGGTCCTGTATGTATACAATGTATTATAGAATGGATCCTGTATGTGTACAATGTATTATATAATAGATCCTGTATGTATACAATGTATTATAGAATGGATCCTGTATGTATACAATGTATTATAGAATGGATCCTGTATGTATACAATGTATTATAGAATGGATCCTGTATGTATACAATGTATTATAGAATGGATCCTGTATGTATACAATGTATTATAGAATGGATCCTGTATGTATACAATGTATTATAGAATGGATCCTGTATGTATACAATGTATTATAGAATGTGTCCTGTATGTATACAATGTATTATAGAATGGATCCTGTATGTATACAATGTATTATAGAATGGATCCTGTATGTATACAATGTATTATAGAATGGATCCTGTATGTATACAATGTATTATATAATGTGTCCTGTATGTATACAATGTATTATATAATGGATCCTGTATGTATACAATGTATTATAGAATGGATCCTGTATGTATACAATGTATTATATAATGGATCCTGTATGTATACAATGTATTATAGAATGTGTCCTGTATGTATACAATGTATTATAGAATGTGTCCTGTATGTATACAATGTATTATAGAATAGATCCTGTATGTATACAATGTATTATATAATGGATCCTGTATGTATACAATGTATTATAGAATAGATCCTGTATGTATACAATGTATTATAGAATGGATCCTGTATGTATACAATGTATTATAGAATGGATCCTGTATGTATACAATGTATTATATAATGTGTCCTGTATGTATACAATGTATTATATAATGGATCCTGTATGTATACAATGTATTATAGAATGGGTCCTGTATGTATACAATGTATTATAGAATGGATCCTGTATGTATACAATGTATTATAGAATGGATCCTGTATGTATACAATGTATTATATAATGGATCCTGTATGTATACAATGTATTATAGAATGGGTCCTGTATGTATACAATGTATTATATAATGTGTCCTGTATGTATACAATGTATTATAGAATGGGTCATGTATGTATACAATGTATTTTATAATAGATCCTGTATGTATACAATGTATTCTATAATGTATCTTCTATGTAATATAATGTATCTAGTATGTATACAATGTATTATATAACACAACTTCCATGTAATACAATGCATCTTTTGGTCCATTCAAGAGGAGAAAAATAACACGGGATGGGCTGTTCAGTGACTGATCACTGTGATAGCCAATCGGAGGCTACCAGCAATCAGGTTCTCCTGGTTCCTGATCATTAGTGACCTGGAAGCACATTAGCACATATATGCGGCCCTATGGATAAAAACCTACTTCCGCGAAGTCGCCTATACGTGTGCAGTCGGCCAGAAGGGGTTATTAAAATTAACATCCATTAATAAAAGGATAAAAATGCTTCTTAAAATTCCATGAAAACATTTTTTGGCTCCATCAATTTATTTCTATTGGTAGAGGATCTGTATCCAGCACCTCACCCCCCCCCCCCCACGTCTTCTTGGACCTTAATAAATAAAGCATCCATTAATAAATACATGAAGCTTATTTAAATGATAGATGTGATTTTATTGTACAACACATATTTAGCATTTTTTGGTTCCAAAAAAAACAAACTCATTGTGGCTCCATCAAGGATTTTCCGTCTGTTGGTAGAGGATCCATATCCATATCCAGCACCTCACCCTCACCTCTCCTTGGGCATTAATAAATGCAACATCCATTAATAAAATCCATTCATAAATTTATAAACCCTAATATGCTGTAAAAGGATAAATCTGTTTATAAAGCATGTCAGTCATTTTTTCTTTCTATTATAGGGACTCCAAGTAACTGCTGATATAATGTATTACTTCTAGCGTAGCCTTTCCTGCACTTCCCACGCCCAGGTCAGGGTATCCATTGCTTTATTTCAGCAATACAGAGTATATGGCAGCAAAGCAATCTCATTCGATGGCTCTGATATCCCAGGTCTTGACTAAGCTGTACCGGGGAAATGGCCGGGATTACTATAGTGTCAGCTAGGTTGTCCAAACAAGAAAGTTGGCTGAACAGAATGGGGTACTAAAGCAGGTTAGACCAGTGGTCTCCAAACTGCAGCTCATTGCTTGCTTTTTTCCGGCCCACGGGGCATTATTCCCCCCACCATCAGCAACAGTGGGGCTTAGTACCTGCCACTAACACCAACAATGGGGCACTATTCCTTTCCTTCCACTGACACCAATGATGGGGCACTATTCCTTCCATTGACACCAATGATGGGGCACTATTCCTTCCAGTGACACCAATGATGGGGCACTATTCCTCCCACTGACACCAATGATGGGGCACTATTCCTTCCATTGACACCAATGATGGGGCACTATTCCTTCCAGTGACACCAATGATGAGGCATTATTCCTCCCGCTGACACCAAAGATGCAGCACTATTCCTCCCACTGACACCAATGATGGGGCACTATTCCTTCCAGTTACACCAATGATGAGGCATTATTCCTTTCACTGACACCAATGATGGGGCACTATTCCTTCCAGTTACACCAATGATGAGGCATTATTCCTTCCACTGACACCAATGATGGGGCACTATTCCTCCCACTGACACCAGTTATGGTGCAATATTCCTTCGACTGATACCAATGATGGGGCACTATTCCTCCCACTGATACCAATGATGGGGCACTATTCCTTCCACTGACACCAATGATGAGACACTTTTTCTCCCACTGACACCAATGATGGGGCACTATTACTCCAGTGATACCAATGATGGGGCACTATTCCTTCCAGTTACACCAATGATGAGGCATTATTCTTCCCACTGACACCAAAAATGGTGCACTATTACTTCCACTGACACTAATGATGGGACACTATTCCTCCCACCAATACCAATGATGGGGCACTATTCCTCCCACTGACACCAATGATGGGACACTATTCCTCCCACTGACACCAATAATGGGGCACTATTCCTCCCACTGACACCAATGATGGGGCACTATTCCTCCCACTGACACCAATGATGGGACACTATTCTTCCCACTGGCACCAATGATGAGGCACTATTCCTCCCACCGCAACCAATGATAGGGCACTATTCCTCCAATTGACACCAATAATGGGGCACTATTCCTCCCACTGACACCAATAATGGGGCACTATTCCTCCCACTGACACCAATGATGGGGCACTATTCCTCCCACTGCATCAAGATGGCTGACTTACAGCCTGACACAGGAGCACGCATTCCCCAAACGCGCACCTACCCCCACCATCATGTGACCAGAAGTGATGTCTCAACTGCACTGAGGGAATCCCAGAACTTGGAGGACATGTTGGAAGCCACTAGCACCACCGCCAGACGCCTGAGATCCCATC
Source organism: Staurois parvus (assembly GCF_062004578.1). Classification (NCBI taxonomy): domain Eukaryota; kingdom Metazoa; phylum Chordata; class Amphibia; order Anura; family Ranidae; genus Staurois; species Staurois parvus. Next base: position 242,091 of record NW_028319069.1, read on the forward strand.
TACCTAGAGGCTCCACACTTCACTCTTGGTTGCCAACTGCACTGTCCACTGTTAACTCTTCCCTGTGAAGACTGGAAGTTCACAGAAGGAGCAATGAGAGAGAGTGACTGGCTTCCCCCTCTGAAGATGTGCGTGCGCACAAAACGCGTAAGGATAAGCCAGTACGCCGTGACGTCACGCAGCCGGAGCCACGTGAAGGCCCGGCGGCCATCTTGCTTATGGACGGTTAGTCCATTTTGCCTGTGTTTTATCTACTAATGTCATTTTATGAATTTGCAAATTCCATTATTTAATGAAATTCGGTTTTATTACCTACCACACTATGGGCACTTCTTATGTCTCCCAAAAAGAAGATTGCAGCACGTTTGAAGTTTGCAAAAGAGCACCTGGATGTTCCACAGCACTACTGGCAGAATATACTGTGGACAGATGAAACCAAGATTGAGTTGTTTGGGAAGAACACACAACACTATACAGTCAGGTCCATAAATATTGGGACATCGACACAATTCTAACATTTTTGGCTCTATACACAACCACAATGGATTTGAAATGAAATGAACAAGATGTGCTTTAACTGCAGACTGTCAGATTTAATTTGAGGGTATTTACATCCAAATCAGGTGAACGGTGTAGGAATTACAACAGTTTGCATATGTGCCTCCCACTTGATAAGGGACCAAAAGTAATGGGACAGAATAATAATCATAAATCAAACTTTCACTTTTTAATACTTGGTTGCAAATCCTTTGCAGTCAATTACACCCTGAAGTCTGGAACGCATAGACATCACCAGACGCTGGGTTTCATCCCTGGTGATGCTCTGCCAGGCCTCTACTGCAAATGTCTTCAGTTCCTGCTTGTTCTTGAGGCATTTTCCCTTCAGTTTTGTCTTCAGCAAGTGAAATGCTCAATCGGATTCAGGTCAGGTGATGGACTTGGCCATGGCAGAACATTCCACTTCTTTCCCTTAAAAAACTCTTTGGTTGCTTTTGCAGTCTGCTTTGGGTCATTGTCCATCTGCACTGTGAAGCGTCCAATGAGTTGTGAAGCATTTGGCTGAATATGAGCAGATAATATTCCCGAAACACTTCAGAATTCATCCGGCTGCTTCTGTCAGCAGTCACATCATCAATAAATACAAGAGAAGCAGTTCCATTGGCAGCCATACATGCCCACGCCATGACACTACCACCACCATGCTTCACTGATGAGGTGGTATGCTGAGGACCATGAGCAGTTCCTTCTCCATACTCTTCTCTTCCCATCACTCTGGTACAAGTTGATGTCGGTCTCATCTGTCCATAGGATGTTGTTCCAGAACTGTGAAGGCTTTTTTACATGTCGTTTGGCAAACTCTAATCTGGCCTTCCTGTTTTTGAGGCTCACCAATGGTTTCCATCTTGTGGTGAACCCTCTGTATTCACTCTGGTGAAGTCTTCTCTTGATTGGTGACTTTGACACACATACACCTACCTCCTGGAGAGTGTTCTTGATCTGGCCAACTGTTGTGAAGGGTGTTTTCTTCACCAGGGAAATAATTATTCGGTCATCCACCACAGTTGTTTTCCGTGGTCTTCCGGGTCTTTTGGTGTTGCTGAGCTCACCGGGGCGTTCCTTCTTTTTAAGAATGTTCCAAACAGTTGTTTTGGCCACGCCTAATGTTTTTGCTATCTCTCTGATGGGTTTGTTTTATTTTTTCAGCCTAATGATGGCTTGCTTCACTGATAGTGACAGCTCTTTTGATCTCATCTTGAGAGTTGACAGCAACAGATTCCAAATGCAAATAGCACACTTGAAATGAACTCTGGACCTTTTATCTGCTCATTGTAATTGGGATAATGAGGGAATAACACACACCTGGCCATGGAACAGCTAAGAAGCCAATTGTCCCATTACTTTTGGTCCCTTAAAAAGTGGGAGGCACATATGCAAATTGTTGTAATTCCTACACCGTTCACCTGATTTGGATGTAAATACCCTCAAATTAAATCTGACAGTCTGCAGTTAAAGCACATCTTGTTTGTTTCATTTCAAATCCATTGTGGTGGTGTATAGAGCCAAAAATGTTAGAATTGTGTCGATGTCCCGATATTTATGGACCTGACTGTATGTGGAGAAAAAAAGGCACAGCACACCAACATCAAAACCTCATCCCCACTGTGAAACATGGCGGAGGGAGCATCATGGTTTGGGGCTGCTTTGCTGCCTCAGGGCCTGGACGGATTGTTGTCATTGATGGGAAAATGAATTCCAGAGTTTATCAAGACATTTTGCAGGAAAACGTATGACCATCTGTCCGCCAACTGAAGCTCCGCAGAGGATGGGTGATGCAACAGGACAATGACCCAAAGCATACAAGTCATTCAACAAAACAATGGCTGCAACAGCACAGAATACGCCTTCTGGAGTGGCCCAGTCAGAGTCCTGACCTCAACCCCATTGAAATGCTGTGGCATGACCTTAAGAGAGGGATTCACACCAGACATCCCAAGAATATTGCTACACTGAAACAGTTTTGTGAAGAGGAGTGGTCCAAAATGACTCCAGATCGTTGTGCAGGTCTGATCTGCAACTACAGGAAACGTTTGGTTGAGGTTATTGCTGCCAAAGGAGGGTCAACCAGTTATTAAGTCCAAAGGTTCACATACTTTTTCCTCCCTGCACTGTGAATGTTTACATGTTATGTGCAATTAAACCATGGCAACATCTAATGTTTGTGTAGTATTATGTTCAGCAGACTGTGTTCTTCTATTGTTGTGACTTAGATGACGTTCAGAGCACATTTTATGCCCAATTCATGCAAAACTCCACGTAATCCCAAGGGGTTCACATACTTTTTCTTGCAACTGTAGTTCTCAATGGCTGCAAGAATGCAGCTAGAGAGAAGGAGAAATGATTGCTTTTATAGCCTTCATGTGTTTAAAAGCAATCAGTGTAAAAAAAAAAAAAATCTTCATCACCCCCCACAAGTAGTACAGTGTCACCATGGTGACACTGTACTGCTAGGGTGACAGTATGTAAAAAAATATAAATAATATTTAAAAAATAAAAAAATGTAAAATAAAATGTTTAAAAATTATAAGTTTTGGTTATAAACTAAATTTGTTTTTTTTTTTTTTTTTCTAAAAAGATAACGGAATACATTTTGGCCAAGATTTATGATGAAATATTATTTATTTGCTAAATTTTAAAAGAAAAACACTTTTTCAAATGTTTTGGACATTTTCATTTACATAGCAAAAAAAATAAATATTCCAGTGGTGAATAAATACCACCAAAATAAAGCTTTATCTATCTCAAAAAATGCTAAAAAGTTCATATGGGTACAGTGTTGCATGACCGTGCAATTGTCATTCAAAGTGTGATAGCGCTGAAAGCTGAAAATTGGCCTGGGCTGGAAGGGGGTGAAAGTATCCGGACTGGAAGGGGGGGAAAGTGTCCGGACTGGAAGGGGGGGAAAGTGTCCGGACTGGAAGGGGGGGAAAGTGTCCGGACTGGAAGGAGGTGAAAGTGTCCGGACTGGAAGGGGGGGAAAGTGTCCGGACTGGAAGAGGGTGAAAGTGTCCGGACTGGAAGGAGGTGAAAATGTCTGGACTGGAAGGGGGTGAAAGTGTCCGGACTGGAAGGGGGGGAAAGTGTCCGGACTGAAAGAGGGTGAAAGTGTTCGGACTGGAAGGGGGGGAAAGTGTCCGGACTGGAAGGAGGTGAAAGTGTCTGGACTGGAAGGGGGTGAAAGTGTCCGAACTGGAAGGGGGTGAAAGTGTCCGGACTGGAAGGGGGGGGGAAGTGTCCGGACTGGAAGAGGGTGAAAGTGTCCGGACTGGAAGGGGGGAAAGTGTCCGGACTGGAAGGGGGTGAAAGTGTCCAGACTGGAAGGGGGTGAAAGTGTCCAGACTGGAAGGGGGTGAAAGTGTCCGGACTGGAAGGGGGTGAAAGTGTCCAGACTGGAAGGGGGTGAAAGTGTCCGGACTGGAAGGGGGTGAAAGTGTCCGGACTGGAAGGGGGGGAAAGTGTCCGGACTGGAAGGGGGTGAAAGTGTCCGGACTGGAAGGGGGGGAAAGTGTCCAGAATGGAAGGGGGTGAAAGTGTCCAGAATGGAATGGGGTGAAAGTGTCCGGACTGGTAGGGGGTGAAAGTTTTCAGACTGGAAGGGGGTGAAAGTGTCCGGACTGGAAGGGGGTGAAAGTTTTCAGACTGGAAGGGGGTGAAAGTTTTCAGACTGGAAGGGGGGGAAAGTGTCCGGACTGGAAGGGGGTGAAAGTGTCCGGACTGGAAGGGGGGGAAAGTGTCTGGACTGGAAGGGGGGAAAGTGTCCAGACTGGAAGGGGGTGAAAGTGTCCGGACTGGAAGGGGGTGAAAATGTCTGGACTGGAAGGGGGTGAAAGTGTCCGGACTGGAAGGGGGGGAAAGTGTCCAGACTGGAAGGGGGTGAAAGTGTCCGGACTGGAAGGGGGTGAAAATGTCTGGACTGGAAGGGGGTGAAAGTGTCCAGACTGGAAGGGGGTGAAAGTGTCTGGACTGGAAGGGGGTGAAAATGTCTGGACTGGAAGGGGGTGAAAGTGTCCGGACTGGAAGGGGGGGAAAGTGTCCGGACTGGAAGTGGGTGAAAGTGTTCGGACTGGAAGGGGGGGAAAGTGTCCGGACTGGAAGGGGGGGAAAGTGTCCGGACTGGAAGTGGGTGAAAGTGTTCGGACTGGAAGGGGGGGAAAGTGTCCGGACTGGAAGGGGGTGAAAGTGTCCGAACTGGAAGGGGGTGAAAGTGTCCGGACTGGAAGGGGGGGGGGAAGTGTCCGGACTGGAAGAGGGTGAAAGTGTCCGGACTGGAAGGGGGGAAAGTGTCCGGACTGGAAGGGGGTGAAAGTGTCCAGACTGGAAGGGGGTGAAAGTGTCCAGACTGGAAGGGGGTGAAAGTGTCCGGACTGGAAGGGGGGGAAAGTGTCCGGACTGGAAGGGGGGGAAAGTGTCCGGACTGGAAGGGGGTGAAAGTGTCCGGACTGGAAGGGGGGGAAAGTGTCCAGAATGGAAGGGGGTGAAAGTGTCCAGAATGGAATGGGGTGAAAGTGGCCAGAATGGAATGGGGTGAAAGTGTCCGGACTGGTAGGGGGTGAAAGTTTTCAGACTGGAAGGGGGTGAAAGTGTCCGGACTGGAAGGGGGTGAAAGTTTTCAGACTGGAAGGGGGTGAAAGTTTTCAGACTGGAAGGGGGGGAAAGTGTCCGGACTGGAAGGGGGTGAAAGTGTCCGGACTGGAAGGGGGGGAAAGTGTCTGGACTGGAAGGGGGGAAAGTGTCCAGACTGGAAGGGGCTGAAAGTGTCCGGACTGGAAGGGGGGGAAAGTGTCTGGACTGGAAGGGGGTGAAAGTGTCCGGACTGGAAGGAGGTGAAAATGTCTGGACTGGAAGGGGGTGAAAGTGTCCGGACTGGAAGGGGGGGAAAGTGTCCGGACTGGAAGTGGGTGAAAGTGTTCGGACTGGAAGGGGGGGAAAGTGTCCGGACTGGAAGTGGGTGAAAGTGTCCGGACTGGAAGGGGGTGAAAGTGTCCGGACTGGAAGGGGGGGAAAGTGTCCGGACTGGAAGTGGGTGAAAGTGTTCGGACTGGAAGGGGGGGAAAGTGTCTGGACTGGAAGTGGTTCATTATATATTCATTTGGCGCTGCACTTACTTATGTGAATGAGAGGTCAGGAGTAAACCTGTAAGTTCTCGGTAAGCATTTGAACAAACTTACTGGGGAATATTTATTTTATTGCACTCGATGTGTTAAAATTTAAAAAAAAAAAAAGCTGAGGGTTTAATACAACTGTAAAGCGTGAATCCCGAGGTAATCTCTTTTTCCTTTGAACCTCCTGTCATTTGCCGAGCGATCCGTGTGTTATGAGCGCGCCTCTCCTTAATGGACAGGCATTATTGCTTTGTGACACCTTCAATGGCCGCCTTATTTTCCTACTAATAGGACAAATGAATGATAATTGCATTAACTACCTGCCTTTTCGCCACAATTTTTGAAGCTCTTTACACATTAAACCAGTATTAACGTTCGCCGGCGTGGGAGCAATTACCGCGGTGACACCGGGGCGCGCGGAGACATTTTCCAGCATTTAACATAGATGGCACAAATTAAATCACAAAATATGAAAGAGGAGCACAAAAGGTAAGCTTTTTTTTTTATAAAAACAAATCCGGTGCTCCCCCTTGAGGAGAGGGGGAGGGGGGACTGTGCTGAAGATTCACCTCCAAAAGTCCCCCCCCCTCCCCCGGAAAGTGAGAAGCTCAAAGACATTTTCCGAACCATCAAATCGATAACGCGATTAACGTATTATATGTCCTGTCTTCCACGTCTCCCCGGACTTTGCTGCGCCCTTGATTAGATTAAGCTGGCTGCTCGCTAATGACATGTAATGTTAATTAAGAGAATTACATGATAGGCTTCCCCACGGATGGTCATGTAATGAGGTTGGTGGAGAGCCGAGGACGTGGGAAGACGGATAGGCAGCTTTGGAGACAGACTAAGAGACACATGGCCGCTGTGTGTAATAAACAGGGGTGTTCTGTGTTCCCGCAATTAGGGCCTTGGAAAGCCGCGTCGCTAATAACAGGCCAATTAGGGAAACGGATACGAGGAAGACCAGATCATCCGAGCAAGCAATACGGAATTCATTACCCCGGCTGAGCGGATCCAGACTTTGGGGGCTTGGTGATTTGCCATTTTTTTTTTAGGGGGGTCTATCACAAGTGAACCAATTAAAGAAAAAAATTGGAAAAGCAGATAATCAACCCGAAGGAAGCAGCTTAAAAATAACTGTCAGTGAAAAGGAAGGTCAACCGTAGATTTTATATTACGAGACACAGAGACAGGAGAAGGGATCTAGTGCAGTGGTCTCCACACTACGGCCCTGGGGTGGATGGGGCCCTTTGCCTGCTTTTATCTGGCCCCTATTTCCCCCACTGTTGCTGACAGTAGTAGTAGTTCCTGCCACTGACAACGGGGCACTATTCCTCCCACTGACACCAATGATGGGGCACTATTCCTCCCACTGACACCAATGATGGGGCACTATTCCTCCCACTGACACCAATGATGGGGCACTATTCCTCCCACTAATACCAATGATGGGGCACTATTCCTCCCACTGACACCAATGATGGGGCACTATTCCTCCCACTGACACCAATGATGGGGCACTATTCCTCCCACTGACACCAATGATGGGGCACTATTCCTCCCACTAATACCAATGATGGGGCACTATTCCTCCCACTGACACCAATGATGGGGCACTATTCCTCCCACTGACACCAATGATGGGGCACTATTCCTCCCACTAATACCAATGATGGGGCACTATTCCTCCCACTGATACCAATGATGGGGCACTATTCCTCCCACTGATACCAATGATGGGACACTATTCCTCCCACTGATACCAATGATGGGGCACTATTCCTCCCACTGACACCAATGATGGGGCACTATTCCTCCCACTGACACCAATGATGGGGCACTATTCCTCCCACTAATACCAATGATAGGGCACTATTCCTCCCACTGATACCAATGATGAGGCACTATTCCTCCCGCTCACACCAATGATAGGGCACTATTCCTCCCACTGACACCAATGATGAGGCACTATTCCTCCCACTGATACCAATGATGTGGCACTATTCCTCCCTCTGACACCAATGATGGGGCACTATTCCCCCCACTGATACCAATGATGGAGCACTATTCCTCCCACTGACACCAATGATGAGGCACTATTCCCCCCACTGATACCAATGATGGAGCACTATTCCTCCCACTGACACCAATGATGGGACACCATTCCTCCCACTGATAACAATGATGAGGCACTATTCCTCCCACTGACACCAATGATGGGACACTATTCCTCCCACTGATACCAATGATGGGGCACTATTCCTCCCACTGACACCAATGATGGGGCACTATTCCTCCCACTCAAACCAATGATGGGGCACTATTCCTCCCACTGACACCAATGATGGGGCACTATTCCTCCCACTGACACCAATGATGGGGCACTATTCCTCCCACTGATTCCAATGATGGGGCACTATTCCTCCCACTCAAACCAATGATGGGGCACTATTCCTCCCACTGATACCAATGATGGGACACTATTCCTCCCACTGATTCCAATGATGGGGCACTATTCCTCCCACTCAAACCAATGATGGGAAACTATTCCTCCCACTGACACCAATGATGGGGCACTTTTCCTCCCACTGACACCAATGATGGGGCACTACTCCTTCCATTGACACCAATGATGGGGCACTATTGGCTTCCTGTCACCATCAATGAGTTTCTTCCACCTCTCTACTGGAATTTTGGATCGCTCTTCTTTCTCCAACTGCTCCAGGTCTCTCTGGTTGGAAGGGTTCCTTTTCCCAACTGCTGTTCTGAGATCTCTCCACAGGAGCTCTATGGGATGGAGATCTGGGCTCATTGCTGGCCAGTTAAGTCCTCTCCAGCACTTTGTCTGAAACCATTTATGGAGGCTTTTTGACGTGTGATTTGGGTCATTGTCCTACTGGAAGACCCATGACCTCTGACGGAGACCCAACTTTCTGACTCCGGGCCCTACATTGCACCCCAGAATTCTTTGTTAGTCTTCAGATTTCATAATGCCATGCACACGGCCAAGACATCCAGTGCCTGAAGCAGCAAAGCAACCCCAAAACATCAGTGACCCCCCACCATGTGTGACTGGAGGGACTGGATTCTTTTCTTTAAAGGCCTCATTGATTTTTCTGAAAACAATAGAATGATGGGCTGGATTTTGGTTCCGTATGCCCATAGCACATTGCACAAAAGGATTTTTACTTCCTGAGGTAAGTATGGCAAACTCCAATCTGGCTTCCAGCAGTGGGGTCCTCCTGTGTCTCCCACCATATTTCTTTGTCAGCGGTGGGGTCCTTCTGGGTCTCCTACCATATTTCTTTGTCAGCGGTGGGGTCCTCCTGGGTCTCCTACCATATTTCTTTGTCAGCGGTGGGGTTCTCCTGGGTCTCCTACCATATTTCTGTGTCAGCAGTGGGGTCCTCCTGGGTCTCCTACCATATTTCTTTGTCAGCAGTGGGGTCCTCCTGGGTCTCCTATCATAATTCTGTGTCAGCAGTGGGGTCCTCCTGGGTTTGCTACCATATTTCTGTGTCAGCAGTGGGGTCCTCCTGGGCCTCCTACCATTGCGTCCCTTTCATTCAGATGGCTACGTATAGTGTGAGCGGACACAGTTGTACCCTGTGCCTGAAGGTCGGCTTGAATTTGTCTGGAAGTTGATCAAGCTTCTTTAGCCACCATTCCAACAATCCTTCATTGCAATCTTTGATCAATTTTTCTCTTTCGTGCACATCCAGGGAGATTAGCTACAGTGCCATGGGCTGTAAACGTCTTGAAAATGTTGCGCACAATGAACACAGGAACATTAATATCTGTTAATTGATATACAGTAGGTGAGGATTACAAATGACAGCAGCATCACCAACTTGCAATGCAATTATTTTTCAAAATTTTGAAAAGGTGCCAATAATTTTGTCCAGTCCATTTTTGCGGTTTTGCGTGGAATACTTTAGATTTGGCTTTTTGTTCCTTCGTTCTTTTGTATCACCAATACAAACAAAAGGAATAAACATGAGAATGCCTAAACATGTGCCATTGCAACAATTTTCTGGGCAAAATGGTTGCACTATCTGAAAAAAATACAGGGGTGCCAATATTTTTGGCCATGGCTGTATGTAGCTCTACCCCCAAAGAAGCCAACTGGTAATTTGGTTTCTCTGTGTTCCACCTCAACCCCAAGAGCAACCTCAGCCCCTCTGCCACTCCTGGATGAGTGAAAGTAACTGCAAGTTCTTAGAGCAGGGGTAGGCAACCTGAGAGCCGCAGGACTACAAGTTCCATCATGCCTCTGCAAGGCATAGCTGTAACTGTCAGTTTTGTAATCTTTGCAATGCCTCATGACCAGGGGCGGACTGACCATTTGGAAACTCAGGCACTGCCCGAGAGCCTGGGGTCAGTAGGGGGCCCCATGAGATGCCCCTGGTACCTTTTTCATAGGCTTTTTTGAGTTTGGGCAAGGACACAGGGGCCCCATGATCCCCTATTGCCCGGGGGCCCCATGAGTTATCAGTCCGCCCCTGCTCATGGGAAATGTAGTTCCACAACAGCTAGAGAGCCGCAGGTTGCCTACCCCTCTCTTAGAGGAACACAAGTGTGGATACCTTTAATTCAACTGCGAATTAGTATCAGGGAATAGACACAAGACCGTTTTGTCGTAAATAAACTCAATGTATTGGTAGGGGTTCAAATAAATGGTGGAAAGAAGGAAAATCTGGATGGCCGCACGTCCAAAGATATCACCTTCATTGTTGAAATATCAAAAAGCAACTCAAAAGACATGCTAGAAAGACAGCAGCTAACACGTTTCACGCCAAGGCCAGCGCTTCATCATAGCTTGGGTTCAACATAGGTATATATATATATATATATAATTATATGTGTGTTTAACATTGCTAGGTGATAGATGGCTGCTAATTAATAGTGACTGCAGGTTAATTGCACTTCATGGGTTTCCAGTTAAATTGGAGCTTGTCATGTGAAAAAAATAAATAAAAAAAAAAAAAAATATATATATATATATAATATAATATAATATATAATACTATAATATATAAATAATCTAATATATAAATATATATTATATTATATAATTATAAATATATATATATATATATATATAAATATATTATATATATATATATATTATATTTATATATATATATATATATATATATATATATTATATTTATAATTATATAATATATATATAAATAAATAAATATATATATATATATATATATATATATATATATATATATATATATATATAAAATATAATATATTATATTATTTATATAATATATATTATAGTATTGTATAATATATTACATATTTTATATATATATATATTTTTTTTTTTCACATGTCAAGCTCCAATTTACCTGGAAACCCATGAAGCGCAATTAACCCGCAGTCACTATTAATTAGCAGCCATCTATCACCTAGCAATGTTAAACACACATAATGTATTTAAAAACATGAAATGCAAATACATTAACCCCTTCATGCCTAAGGGTAAAACAAATCTAAATGCCTAAGTAAAATTTTACAACATTGACCTGTGTTAGTAAAACCGTACAGATCATCCCAACTACTTTGTACATCCAGGATGGATTATACAGCATTTTCTTTTCAGGACAAATCGGGCTTTCATTTGGTGGTGAATAGTAATGGATATCTCCTGATTTTTTTTTTTTTATTAATAAAACAAAAATGGCCCAAAATATTAAAAACAAAAAATCATTTTTTTTAATTCAGCTGTGTTTCTTGTTACTACCATAACCTACCACCAAAGAACATCCCAAAAACAATTTTTCCAGCTCTTGTCGATCACAGCGATACCATATATGTGTGTTATTTGTTGTTTGTACCCGGAGTACAGCCCGGAAACAATAGTGTGCATTTTGTTTTTTGTTTTACCTAAAACACACTGATACCAATTAAAAAATAAATAAATCTTGACCTTTGACCCTGACCCAACCACTAACCCTGACACTGAACTAGATCAAACCTTGATCTAGGTATTTTTTCTTTATTTTTTATTTAATCTTGTAATATTTATTTATTTATCTTTTTATTTTATTTTTTTTCTCTGTTTTTTGTATGTTATTTGTTGTTTGTACCTGTAGTACAGCCCAGAACCAATAGTGCGCATTTTGCTTTTTGTTTTTTTTACCTAAAACACACTGATACCAATTAATAAATAAATCCTGACCTTTGACCTAGACCCAAACACTAACCCTGACACTGAACTAGATCAAACCTTGATCTAGGTATTTTCCCTTTATTTTTTATTTTATAATATTTATTTATCTTTTTATTTTTACTCCATGGGTTTTTTTTTTCTCTGTTTTTTTCCCTCTATTCAGAGAGGAAAAAACCCAAGGGGGCGGGCTTCATAGTGACTGATCACTGTGATAGCCCACCAGAGGCTATCACAGATATCATGTGACCCAGAATCGGGAGTCCCGGGTCCTGATCGTTAGTACGGGACCCAGGGTTCTCAATGACACCCCAGTCTCTGTATTGGGAGTGCGCTGTGCGGCACGCTCCCAGAACAGACACAGGTACGCAAATATGTGGCCCCACGAAAAAAAGCCCAGTTCTGTGAAGACGCATATTTGTGTGATTTCGGCGTCAAGGGGTTAAAAGAGAAATAGTGCCCCATCATTGGTGTCAGTGGAAGGAATAGTGCCCCATCATTGGTGTCAGTGGGAGGAATAGTGCCCCATCATTGGTGTCAGTGGGAGGAATAGTGCCCCATCATTGGTGTCAGTGGGAGGAATAGTGCCCCATCATTGGTGTCAGTGGGAGGAACAGTGCCCCATCATTGGTGTCAGTGAGAGGAATAGTGCCCCATCATTGGTGTCAGTAAGAGGAATAGTGCCCCATCATTGGTGTCAGTGGGAGGAATAGTGCCCCATCATTGGTGTCAGTGGGAGGAATAGTGCCCCATCATTGGTGTCAGTGGGAGGAATAGTGCCCCATCATTGGTGTCAGTGGGAGAAATAGTGCCCCATCATTGGTATCAGTGGGAGGAATAGTGCCCCATCATTGGTGTCAGTGGGAGAAATAGTGCCCCATCATTGGTGTCAGTGGGAGAAATAGTGCCCCATCATTGGAATAGATGGTGCAGCTCCCAGTTGCAGGCCATTCATTGTATCTATAAATTATCATTCAGCAGAAGGACAGGAAATGTATGAAGTATCAGTAGATGAGTTTTTGTCTGTGAAGAGGCGAAGTTGTGAGTCGCTCTTCTGTCTCCTAGAATGTCATTATCAGGAAAGCTGTAAATGATACGTAATATACATTAGCTGTATTGCAGATTTCACATTTTTATGATCCGGAATAGAGAAGCCGCTTCCATTATGTGGCATCTTTTCTGCACTGTCAGGCCGATGATCTGGCTGATTAATCCACCAGTAAGAGACATTGGTGTCACTTGTTTTATGAAGCAGATGGGTCGTTCTAATGAACGGCAGACATAAGAACCAGCAATATGGCAGGAAAATGAGTCCATCAGTTAATAGGAAGAAATTGTGACTTAAAGCAGAACTTCACCCAAAACAGTCACGCAGGTTCAATCCCTCCCACCAACCTGTAACTAAGTTACAGGTTTTTTTTGGTGTGGGGGGGGGGGAGGGTGGAGCAGGTACCAATTTTTATCTTTGCCCACTCCCTTTGTGCTCCATCATTGGTGTCAGTGGGAGGAATAGTGCCCCATCATTGGTGTTAGTGGGAGGAATAGTGCCCCATCATTGGTATCAGTGGGAGGAATAGTGCCCCATCATTGGTGTCAGTGGGAGGAATAGTGCCCCATCACTGGTTTCAGTGGGAGGAATAGTGCCCCAACATTGGTATCAGTGGGAGGAATAGTGCCCCATCATTGGTATCAGTGGGAGGAATAGTGCCCCATCATTGGTGTCAGTGGGAGGAATAGTGCCCCCATCATTGGTGTCAGTGGGAGGAATAGTGCCCCATTGTTGGTGTCACTGGGTGGAAGGGTGATCCCCTATTGGTATTAGTTGGCAAAATAGTTCCCTGTCACCAGTGTCAGTGGGAGGAACAGTGACCCATTATTGGTATCAGGGGTAGGAATAATGCTCCATCATTGGTGTCACTGGGAGGAATAGTGCCCCATTATTGGTGTCAGTGAAAGGAATAGTGCCCCATCATTGGTGTCAGTGGGAGGAATAGTGCCCCATCATTGGTGTCAGTGGGAGGAATAGTGCCCCATCATTGGTGTCAGTGGGAGGAAGGGTGCTCCCCCATTGATATTAGTTGGCAAAATAGATCCCTGTCACCGGTGTCAGTGGGAGTAACAGTGCCCCATTATTGGTATCAGGGGTAGGAATAATTCTCCATCATTGGTGTCACTGGGAGGAATAGTGCCCCATCATTGGTATCAGTGGAAGGGATAGTGCCCCATCATTGGTGTCAGTGGGAGGAATAGTGCCCCATCATTGGTGTCAGTAATAGGAATAGTGCCCCATCATTGGTATCAGTGGGAGGAATAGTGCCCCATCATTGGTATCAGTGGGAGGAATAGTGCCCCTTCATTGGTGTCAGTGGGAGGAATAGTGCCCCATCATTGGTGTCAGTGGGAGGAATAGTGCCCCATTGTTGGTGTCAGTGGAAGGAATGGTGCTCCATCATTGGTGTCAGTGGAAGAAACACTGCCTCATCGTTGGTGTCACTAGGAGGAATAGTGTCCCAAAATCTGGATAAAGGGTTGCATTTGGTCTGCAGGCTGGAGTTTGGAGACCACTGATCTAGAGGAAGGCAAAAAAACCCCCATGAAGTACGGTCCAACTTGCTCCAGTGGGGGGGGAAAAAAATCCCTTCCCGAGGAAATCAGATATTCCCCGGATCAGCTCTCCCTGGTGTTATTATCTATAAATGTTAGTATTCTATTATACAATAAATGAGGTGAAATGTTGCTTTGCAAAGAACACTCAATCACATGCAATAAAGATTAAAAAGAAAAAAAAACACATTTTTGTTTGCAAGTGATTGTATGATGGAAGTTTTTGATGCGTTTTGCGTTCACACCTATGCAGTTTGCGTTTGAGCCGTTTCCGCATTGCGTTTTGTGTTTTTGCACCTGCGTTTTGCTGGGGTTTTTTTCTACTTGATAGGCAGATTAAAAATGCAAAAGGCATCGCAAATGCGGCAAAAACGCATCAAAAATGCACTACATGCTTTTCTGCAGCGTTTCCATTGAAGTCTATAGAACCAAAAACCCAACATTTTGCGTTCAAAAAAAGTCCCTGACCCTTTCCAAAAAACGCAACTGGTGAAAACACGCAGATGTGAACGCATCCCATAGGAAATCATGTGAAATGGACTGTACTGCGTTTCTGCGAAACGCTTAGGTGCGACCCTCGGGTGAGCTCTGGGGTAAATGCCCCTGCAAATTTCAACTTCCCTGAATTTAGCCTTCGGTAAATCGATCCCAAACTCTACATCCAAATTAAAAAAAATAAAAAAAAAAGTGAAAACTTTCTTCGCTTTTCATATCGATTGATATTTTGCGCCTCCTACACGGCGAGGATCAGGGCGCCACCCGTACCGCTCATTCTATGGAAGTAGCAGATAGTCAGCTGAGCAAAAAAAAAATCGCCCGATGGCGGCTGTCAAACTGGCATCCGGCAGACGTGACCGTCACCTGCGGGAGTGCGACTGCGGCCGAGTAATTACTGGACTTTCCTGTTCCAGGATAAGTCATCCCCAGAGGAAAAAAAAGAACGGCGAGAGATAACGACGCTTCGGGAAATATAGCGCGCACTATCCTTCCATTTGCGTTGCTGCCTCACATGAGCTTCGCGGACCCCTCTGGGCCGCCATCAGGAGATTTACAGCCGTAGACGTCAGATACAACAGGCGGAGGTTTATTGGGCTTTTAGCGCTCGTTAATCTTCGACCAATCAACTCCGGTTCTGGTTTTGGCGTCCGACGGGAGCGACTCGTTAACCTCTAATCAGCTCCAATGTACAAAGACGCACAAGGCCATCCATGGGATTAGGAGAGCTGTGTGGAAAAGCGCAGTCATGCTCATTAGCACGCTGTAGTGCAGAGCGTGATTCGTGGATGGCCACCCCTCCCCCACCCCAAAGCTGGAGGGGGGTTAAATGGATTAGGGAAGTGCATGACATTGCAGCACCAGGAGTCACTTTGCCCCGGCGCGGCTCGTCCTGTCACTAACGCATGGAGATCAATAGATTTATGACAGGCAGAGCGGTGAGTAGTCAGAATCAGCAGGAGACATGTATGGGGGAATTGACTGGCGCTCCGGGGCCCCGAGACAATCATCTCCCATCTGGACACAGAGGATAAATAACCGTGACTCTGGATCGCTGAAGGCAATGACTCCCATGGGGGACGTGAATCACCGACACCCGAAAAAACGAGAGGCCAGCGCAGGAAACTTACCGACTGCCTGCAGAGAAGCCCAGAAAACTTTGTAACCTTTACTGAATGAAGGTGTCATCCTTTACCCCGGGTTCACACCGTGCGGAATTCGCAGCGTTTTCTGTGCGAAGTTCATACCGCATCACAATCGCACCCCGTTCATGCCAACCGCTGCGGGTGTGGAGGTTCCGTTAACCCCAAAAGTGGGCCGCAGAACGCGGTGCGATGTGCAAAATCGGATCACATAGGTGTGGATACCCGTGTGATCCGATTCTACTCACATGGAAGAAAAATATATTTGAAATATATTTTTAAAATATTCCTCCCACATATATTGACATATATTTGAAATACTACAATTTTAGCCATAGTCAATATATTTAAAAAAAAAAAAATTAAAAATTATACATATATATATATATATATATATATATATATATATACACACATATATACATATACATATACATACTGGTTTGGGCATATACATACATATATATATATACTACATGTTGAAATGCATTTTTTATATATTACAAAATATATGGAAAATATTTTTAAAATATATTCTTCAGATTTTTTAACATATAAAAAAGTCATTTTAACATATATTTTTACATATACAGTTGTGTTCCAAATAATAGCAGTGTGTTGAAAAAAGTGAATAAAGCTGAAAATCCTTCTAAAATCTTTTATTTCCATCCACACAAATGCATTGGGAACACGACACATTCTATTCCAAATCACAACATGAAGAAAAATACATCAAATTTGTGTTGTTCCTCTAAAAAAAATGGAAGAAAAGTGAATATTAGACGGTTCAAAAAAATAGCCGTGTTTGTATTCTTCTTTACAAACTCAAACATTCACTATATAAACTGAGAAATGTTTGAAGATTTTGCTTTCCTTTGAATGACTTCATGAATATTTGGTTGTAGTCGCACTGTTTCTGAGAACTGCTGTACATCTGTGTTGCATGGAGTCCCCCAACTTCTGGCCCCTGTGATCAGGTATTCCAGCCCAGGATGATTGGACCACATTCCACAGTTCTTCTCTATTTCTTGGTTTTGCCTCAGAAACGGCATTTTTGATGTCACCCCACAAGTTTTCTATTGGATGAAGATCCGGGGATTGGGCTGTCCACTCCATAACGTCCATCTTGTTGGTCTGGAACCAAGATGTTGCACGTTTGCTGGTGTGTTTGGGGTCGTTGTCTTGTTGGAACACCCATTTCAAGGGCATTTCCTCTTCAGCATAAGGCAGCATGACCTCTTCAAGTATTCTGATGTATTCAAACTGATCCATGATCCCTGGTATGCGATAAATAGGCCCAACACCGTAGTATGAGAAACATCCCCATATCATGATGCTTGCACCACCATGCTTCACGGTCTTCACAGTGTACTGTGGCTTGAATTCAGTGTTTGGGGGTCGTCTGACAAACTGCCTCCGCCCACTAGACCCAAAAAGAACAATCTTACTTTCATCAGTCCACAAAATGTTGCTCCATTTCTCCATTTCTCTTTAGGCCGGTCAATGTGCTCTTTGGCAGATTGTAACCTCTTCAGCACGTCTTTTTCCCAACAGTGGGACTTTGCGGGGGCTTCTTGCAGATAGCTTGGCTTCACATAGGCGTCTTCTAATTGTAACAGTCCTCACAGGGAACGTCACACCTTCTTTCATCTTCCTGGAGCTGATTGTTGGCTGAGTCCGCCCCATTTTGGCTATTCCAATGGTAGTTTTTCGCTTTCTTCCACGTCTTTCAGGTTTTGGTTGCCATTTTAAACCATTTGCCATCATTTTAGCTGAGCAGCCGATCATTTTCTGCACTTCTTTATATGTTTTCCCCTCTCCAATCAACTTTTTAATCAAGGTACACTGTTCTTCTGAACAATGTCTGGAACGACCCATTTTCCTCAGAATTTCAGAGAGAAATGCACTGTAACCAGCATGTCCAACATTTGCTGCCTTCCTTCCATAAATAAGGGCAATAATTGCCACCTGTTTTTCAAAGAATGAATGACCTCACTAATAGAACTCCACACTGCTATTATTTTGAACACGCCCCTTTCAATGAGTGATTCAATGACACAGAATCAGCAGCATGCATGTCATGACTGTTGGGTCTGTTGGATTTCTATTACTCTACTACACCCGCTAGGAAATTATTTGCCATGTAGAAATATAATTTCTACCAAAAACAGTGATTGATCCGGTTAGTGATGTCTGACTGCTATTATTTTGAACACAACTGTATTTGTAAGTTCTAAAAATGTAGATTCGTATTTTTAAAGACATACAGTAGATGGGAAATGAATTTTGAAAAATATTTTTCATATATTTTTTAATAAAAACGCATTTCAACATACAATATATATATATATATATATATATATATATATATATATATATAAATAAAACCACGTGGCTAAGGTGAGTTTTTACTGCCCCCCAACTGCTACCCCCCCCTTAGCTGCAGAGGCAGCAGCTGGGATTGTACACATGCCACGGCCATGATGCTTTGCTTTGAGGCTGTAGCAGAAATATTGCCCCGTTTCTTTTGGCAGGCATAGCGCCTGTCAAATGTGACCCATCCAAGTGAACGGCGCCGCCCTGCAAGTGCATGCAATGCACGCAGTTGAGGAACGCTTGCTCAGGGTCCAAGGGGTTAAAGCAGATGGTGACGTGGCCAGGGGTGGACTGACAACTCATGGGGCCCCCGGGCAATAGGGGATCATGGGGCCCCTGTGTCCTTGCCCAAACTCAAAAACGCCTATGAAAAAGGTACCAGGGGCATCTCATGGGGCCCCCTACTGACCCTGGGCCCTCGGGCAGTGCCCAAGTTTCCAAATGGTCAGTCCACCCCTGGACGTGGCAATACAACACCTCCTATCAAAGGCTCCCTAAAGAGCAATCTGAAGGTGGATCATTCTTTAGAGGCCAAAGCATGTGTGACCCAGCCCTTATCCACATGATGTCCGCCTGTTGTAATGGAACAGATGGACAGCACACTCTGAGGGTGAAACAACATTTCAAAGGATAATTTTTTTCTGTGTGCTCATGCAGGGCCTCTGTTGGACAGTGCAGATAAAAAAAACCCATAACGTACAGAGCCAATGAGAGCAGTTCTGTACCACGTGATCACTGTGACCAATCACAGCATGCATCAATTTTCCAGCCATCTGCACACGCAAGGGGTTTCCCACGCATGTACAAAGACTGGAAACAGGGAAATCCAAAACCTCCCTGTCTTTGCACATGCATGGTATCCCCCTAACGAGCTCTGCATAAATATGGCGGGGCTGGGGGTGGGGGGCGGAGCTTGGCTAAAAGCAGGACTGAAGAACCTCCTAAAGTGGAACTAAATTCTCTCAATCGGCATGAACTATTTTGTATCCTTATGCTGCCAGCATTAGTAAATAGGGTAGCACAGCGGCTAAATGGTTAGCACTTTCACCTGGCAATACTATGGTCTTCGGTTCGAATCCCAACCTCGGCACCACCTGCATGGAGTTTGCCTGCTCTCCCTGTGCCTGTGTGGGTTTCCTCCGGATGGATTCATTTTTGTATCAACTAATTTGAGTAAAACTGAAGATTTCGTAATCGAATATATTACTAACCTTACTTCCATGTCAGGAGCGAAACAAATGTTCTATAAAACTCAGTTTTGTCCAAATTTTGGAAATTTTTCTTGTGTTCATTGAGATATTTACTCAAATCTTACTTTTCAACAGGGGTGGACTTATTTATGCTGAGCACTGTGTATATCTATCTATCTATCTAGATTATATATATATGTATTTATTTATTTATTTTTAATATATATATCCTTTATTCTGAGCACCATAAATATCAATCTAGATATAAATATATATATATATATTTTTAGATCTAGATAGATATATACGGTGCTCAGAATAAATGATATATATATTAAAAAAAAATATATATATATATTTATATATATTAAAAATATATATATATATATATATATATATATATATATATATATATTTTATATATATATATATATATATTAAAAAAAAATATATATATATATATTTATATATATATATATATATATATATATATATATATAAAAAAAAAATATATATATATATATATATATATATATAAAATATATATATATATATATATATATATATATATATATAAAAAAAATATATATATATATATATAAAAAATATATATATATATATATATATAAAATATATATATATATATATAATATATATCTATCTATCTATATAAAATATGTATATATATATTTTTATATATATATATAAATATATATATATATATATATATATATATATATATATATATATAAATAAATATATATATATATATAAATATATATATATATATAAATATATATATAAATATATATATATATATATATATAAATATATATATACAAATATATATATATATTTTTATATACATATATATATATATATATGAGTTTTGTTTTGTTACACAGCAACAATGCAAGAGACAAGGACAATGATTAGGGGTAGATATTGTTTGACCTCCAAGATAAGAACTGCTTTTTAAGCTAAGCCGACAGTTCAAATGATACGTTTGCAGTATTGCGGCACGTCGGGGATTTCTTCATGCAGACCGGTAAAGTTAATGATAGGTCCCCATTTCAAGAGGAAAAATCACCAAACCACCCAAGTCACACAAAGGAGCCTGAAAGGGTTGAGCGATCCTATTTTAAAGGCAGTTCTCTTTGTGGTTCCTTTCTGGGTTTTTAAAGACGTCAGGAGCGGAGTCAGTACCTGCTACACATCAAAGAACTCTTTTTTATTAAACCTGAATATTTTTGGCAAACCTGTGAAAACTTATTGAACTAGATTTGAATCATGTGACTTCATATCAATAATTAAATGAACGCCCCAGGCAATGTGAAGGTAAGTATTCAGAGATGGTCTATACAGCATTTTTCAGCCTTTTTGCAGCCACGGCTCCCTTTAAAAGTGTGCAGAATCTCGAGGCACCTCGGTCTACATGCTGCTTATCAATGGGAAACCTGAGCCTGGACGATGCACACAACCACCTTGATGAAGTTAACTTAACATCAGAGATCCCCCCATCATATCAAAGGTCCTCCATCACACGAGAGACCCCCTGTCATGACAGAGATCCCCCCATCACATCAGAGGTCCCCCATCACATCACATCAGAGGTCCTCCATCTCAACAGTGCTCCCCATCACATCAAAGGTTCTCCATCACACAAGAGGCCCCCTGTCATGACAGAGACCCCCCCATAACATCAGAGGTCCCCCATCACATCACATCAGAGGTCCTCCATCACATCAGAGGCCCCCTGTCATGACAGAGATCCCCCCATCACATCAGAGGTCCCCCATCACATCACATCAGAGGTCCTCCATCACATCAGAGCCCCACATCACATCAGAGCCCCCATCACATCAGAGGTCCTCCATCACATTAGAGCTCCTCATCACATCAGAGGTCCTCCATCTCAAAAGAGCCCCCCATCGCATCAGAGGTCCCCCATGTAATCAGAGCTCCCCATCACATCAGAGTTTCTCCATCACAACAGAGATCCTGACATCACATCAGAGCCCCAATCACATCAGAGGTCCTCCATCACATCAAAGTTGTCCCTATGCATCAAAGCCCCCCTATACCAGAACCTTCCAATCGCATCAGAGTCTCCCCATCACATCAGAGTTTCCCAATCACATCAGAGATTCCCAATTATGTTAGAAGTCCCCCCCTTCATATCAGAGTCACACCTCCATTTCAGAGGCTGTCATTGCATCTGATGTCCCCCCATTACATCCAAGGTCCTGCCATCACATCAGTGATCCTTCATCACATCAAAGGCCCCCCGTCATGTCAGAGAACCCCTCATCACATCAGAGGTTTCCCATCACATCAGAGACACCCCATCACATCAGAGGTCCAGCCATCACAGCAGTGGTCCTCCATCACATCAGTGATCCTTCATCACATCAAAGGCCCCCCGTCATGTCAGAGATCCCCTCATCACATCAGAGCCCCCATCACATCAGAGGTTCCCCATCACATCAGAGACACCCCATCACATCAGAGGTCCAGCCATCACAGCAGTGGTCCTCCATCACATCAGAGGCCCTCCAACATGTCAGAGATCCCCCCATCAGATCAGAAGCCCCCCATCATGTCAGAGATCCCCCATCACATCAGAGCCTTCCCATCACATCAAGGGTACCCCATCACATAAGAGGCCCCCCATCACACCAGAGGTCCTCCCATCGCATCAGAGGTCCCCCTATAAGATCAAAGTCCCCCCTTAACATCACAGCCCCCTATCTCATCAACCCCCCCCCCATTCATGAGAGCCCCTCATCACATCAGAGTTGTCCCTATACATCAAAGCCCCCCTATACCTGAACCATTAGATTCACACCTCCATTTCAGAGGCCTCCATCACATCAGATTCCCCCTATACATGAAAGCTCCCCCCCCCCAATCACATCAGAGTTGCTTCCTATATATCATCTCATAGCTACTGGCCTCTAAGCCTTATCCCTGACTGTGACAGGTGGATTGGCCGCTGTATGGTGTACCTGTCTAAGCATCAGGGACCCAAAGATAGGACCCGCTGCATAGCAGAACCCTTCTATGGACTAGGCCTGGACCAGGGGTGGACTGACAACTCATGGGGCCCCCGGGCAATAGGGGATCATGGGGCCCCTGTGTCCTTGCCCAAACTCAAAAAAACTTATGAAAAAGGTACCAGGGGCATCTCATGGGGCCCCCTACTGACCCCGGGCCCTTGGGCAGTGCCCAAGTTTCCAAATGGTCAGTCTGCCCCTGGCCTGGACCACTAGAGTGCAAGGCCTTGCAAAGTATACAGTAGTTTCCCTCATTGACTTCTGGCTGATTGTAAAGTATAATATGGTGGAACAAAATCAGTGTTTCGTTCAATTTCCATTAACTTGGCTCTTCTCCATCCTCTTTCTTCTCACTCTCCACGACCAAGATTACATGGAATTCTACACTTCGTTCCCCATTCTCATACACTGTAGGATTTCACTTCCACTCTATATTCCCTGTAAATCAGACCGGATGATTAATTTACCCAGCAACTCTGTTTACTGAATAACTGGCATAATCAGACAACTTCTATCTGTGCAGTTCATTCCAACATCCATATGGCAATGCAATAGGCATTAGGTGAACAACATTCCCCATTAGCACATGACGGAGTCTTCAGGGCAATGCTGTGGTGTCTCGTACTTTTGGTGTGTAGTAGTTCCCATCTATTGTTGGTTCATTCAATAGTTCCCATCTATTGTTGCTTCGTTCACTAGTTCCCATCTATTGTTGCTTCGTTCACTAGTTCCCATCTATTGTTGCTTCGTTCACTAGTTCCCATCTATTGTTGCTTCGTTCACTAGTTCCCATCTATTGTTTGTTCGTTCAGTAGTTCCCATCTATTGTTGGTTCGTTCAATAGTTCCCATCTATTGTTTGTTCGTTTAGTAGTTCCCATCTATTGTTGATTCGTTCACTAGTTCCCATCTATTGTTGGTTCGTTCAATAGTTCCCATCTATTGTTGCTTCGTTCACTAGTTCCCATCTATTGTTGGTTCGTTCACTAGTTCCCATCTATTGTTGGTTCGTTCAATAGTTCCCATCTATTGTTGGTTCGTTCACTAGTTCCCATCTATTGTTGATTCGTTCACTAGTTCCCATCTATTGTTGATTCGTTCAATAGTTCCCATCTATTGTTGCTTCGTTCACTAGTTCCCATCTATTGTTGGTTCGTTCACTAGTTCCCATCTATTGTTGCTTCGTTCACTAGTTCCCATCTATTGTTGCTTCGTTCACTAGTTCCCATCTATTGTTGGTTCGTTCACTAGTTCCCATCTATTGTTGGTTCGTTCAATAGTTCCCATCTATTGTTGGTTCGTTCAATAGTTCCCATCTATTGTTGGTTCGTTCACTAGTTCCCATCTATTGTTGGTTCTAGAGATGAGCGAATCGAACCAGGCGAAGTGGAATTCGTTTCGAATTTCAGGAAAAATTCGATTCGCGGCGAATCCGAATATTAGCATACTTCGGGTGCGCGAATCGGATTTTTCCCGATCAGCCGGCAAAAGTGTCCCTGCAGAGAGCTCCGCTATTTCTGACAGTTCTCTGACAGTTCCTTCACATGTACAGCTGTTGAAACATTGTATCTATTTGTTTCCATTTAGGATACAGATGTTTTTATTCGGAAATAAATAGATACAATGTTTCAACCGCTGTAAATGTGAAGGAACTGTCAGAGAACTGTCAGAAATAGCGGAGCTCTCTGCAGATACACTTTTTGCTGTACTGGAATACTTCTTCTTTTCATTCTTCTTTTCATTCTTCTCATTCTTCTTTTCATTCTTCTCATTCTTCTTTTCATTCTTCTTCTCATTCTTCTTTTCATTCTTCTTTTCATTCTTCTCATTCTTCTTTTCTTCTTCATGAAAAGAAGAATGAGAAGAAGAATGAAAAGAAGAATGAAAAGAAGAATGAGAAGAATGAAAAGAAGAATGAAAAGAAGAAGAAGAATGAAAAGAAGAATGAGAAGAAGAATGAAAAGAAGAATGAGAAGAATGAAAAGAAGAATGAGAAGAATGAAAAGAAGAATGAAAAGAAGAAGAAGAAGAATGAAAAGAAGAAGAAGAAGAATGAAAAGAAGAATGAAAAGAAGAATGAGAAGAAGAATGAAAAGAAGAATGAAAAGAAGAATGAGAAGAATGAAAAGAAGAATGAAAAGAAGAAGAAGAATGAAAAGAAGAATGAGAAGAAGAATGAAAAGAAGAATGAGAAGAAGAATGAGAAGAATGAAAAGAAGAATGAGAAGAATGAAAAGAAGAATGAAAAGAAGAAGAATGAAAAGAAGAAGAAGAATGAAAAGAAGAATGAAAAGAAGAAGAAGAATCTTTTCATTCTTCTTTTCATTCTTCTTCTTCTTCTTTTCATTATTCTTCTTCTTTTCATTCTTCTTTTCATTCTTCTTCTTTTCATTCTTCTTTTCATTCTTCTTTTCATTCTTCTTCTTCTTTTCATTCTTCTCATTCTTCTTTTCATTCTTCTCATTCTTCTTTTCATTCTTCTTCTTCTTCTTTTGATTCTTCTTCTTCTTTTCATTCTTCTTCTTCTTCTTTTCATTCTTCTTTTCATTCTTCTTCTTCTTTTCATTCTTCTCATTCTTCTTTTCATTCTTCTCATTCTTTTCATTCTTCTTTTCATTCTTCTTCTCATTCTTCTTTTCATTCTTCTTATTTTCATTCTTCTCATTCTTCTTTTCTTCTTCATGAAAAGAAGAATGAGAAGAAGAATGAAAAGAAGAATGAAAAGAAGAAGAAGAATGAAAAGAAGAATGAGAAGAAGAATGAAAAGAAGAATGAAAAGAAGAATGAGAAGAATGAAAAGAAGAATGAAAAGAAGAAGAAGAATGAAAAGAAGAATGAGAAGAAGAATGAAAAGAAGAATGAGAAGAATGAAAAGAAGAATGAGAAGAATGAAAAGAAGAATGAAAAGAAGAAGAAGAAGAATGAAAAGAAGAAGAAGAATGAAAAGAAGAATGAAAAGAAGAAGAAGAATCTTTTCATTCTTCTCATTCTTCTTTTCATTTTTCTTCTTCTTCTTTTCATTCTTCTTCTTCTTTTCATTCTTCTTTTCATTCTTCTTCTTCTTCTTTTCATTCTACTTCTTCTTTTCATTCTTCTTTTCATTCTTCTTCTTCTTCTTTTCATTCTTCTCATTCTTCTTTTCATTCTTCTTCTTCTTCTTTTCATTCTTCTTCTTCTTTTCATTCTTCTTTTCATTCTTCTTCTTTTTCTTTTCATTCTTCTTCTTCTTCTTTTCATTCTTCTTTTTCTTTTCATTCTTCTTTTCATTCTTCTTCTTCTTCTTTTCATTCTTCTTCTTCTTTTCATTCTTCTTTTCATTCTTCTTCTTCTTCTTTTCATTCTTCTTCTTCTTTTCATTCTTCTTTTCATTCTTCTTCTTTTCATTCTTCTTTTCATTCTTCTTTTCATTCTTCTTCTTCTTTTCATTCTTCTCATTCTTCTTTTCATTCTTCTCATTCTTCTTTTCATTCTTCTTCTTCTTCTTTTGATTCTTCTTCTTCTTTTCATTCTTCTTCTTCTTCTTTTCATTCTTCTTTTCATTCTTCTTCTTCTTTTCATTCTTCTCATTCTTCTTTTCATTCTTCTCATTCTTTTCATTCTTCTTTTCATTCTTCTTCTCATTCTTCTTTTCATTCTTCTTATTTTCATTCTTCTCATTCTTCTTTTCTTCTTCATGAAAAGAAGAATGAGAAGAAGAATGAAAAGAAGAATGAAAAGAAGAAGAAGAATGAAAAGAAGAATGAGAAGAAGAATGAAAAGAAGAATGAAAAGAAGAATGAGAAGAATGAAAAGAAGAATGAAAAGAAGAAGAAGAATGAAAAGAAGAATGAGAAGAAGAATGAAAAGAAGAATGAGAAGAATGAAAAGAAGAATGAGAAGAATGAAAAGAAGAATGAAAAGAAGAAGAAGAAGAATGAAAAGAAGAAGAAGAATGAAAAGAAGAATGAAAAGAAGAAGAAGAATCTTTTCATTCTTCTCATTCTTCTTTTCATTTTTCTTCTTCTTCTTTTCATTCTTCTTCTTCTTTTCATTCTTCTTTTCATTCTTCTTCTTCTTCTTTTCATTCTACTTCTTCTTTTCATTCTTCTTTTCATTCTTCTTCTTCTTCTTTTCATTCTTCTCATTCTTCTTTTCATTCTTCTTCTTCTTCTTTTCATTCTTCTTCTTCTTTTCATTCTTCTTTTCATTCTTCTTCTTTTTCTTTTCATTCTTCTTCTTCTTCTTTTCATTCTTCTTTTTCTTTTCATTCTTCTTTTCATTCTTCTTCTTCTTCTTTTCATTCTTCTTCTTCTTTTCATTCTTCTTTTCATTCTTCTTCTTCTTTTCATTCTTCTTCTTCTTCTTCTTTTCATTCTTCTTTTCCTTCTTCTTTTCATTCTTCTCATTCTTCTTTTCATTCTTCTTTTCATTCTTCTTCTCATTCTTCTTTTCATTCTTCTTCTTCTTCTTTTCATTCTTCTTTTCATTCTTCTCATTCTTCTTTTCTTCTTCATGAAAAGAAGAATGAGAAGAAGAATGAAAAGAAGAATGAGAAGAATGAAAAGAAGAAAAAGAATGAAAAGAAGAATGAGAAGAAGAATGAAAAGAAGAATGAGAAGAAGAATGAGAAGAATGAAAAGAAGAATGAGAAGAATGAAAAGAAGAATGAAAAGAAGAAGAATGAAAAGAAGAAGAAGAATGAAAAGAAGAAGAATGAAAAGAAGAATGAGAAGAAGAATGAAAAGAAGAATGAAAAGAAGAATGAGAAGAATGAAAAGAAGAATGAAAAGAGGAAGAAGAATGAAAAGAAGAATGAGAAGAAGAATGAAAAGAAGAATGAGAAGAATGAAAAGAAGAATGAGAAGAATGAAAAGAAGAATAAGAAGAATGAAAAGAAGAAGAAGAATGAAAAGAAGAATGAAAAGAAGAAGAAGAATCTTTTCATTCTTCTCATTCTTCTTTTCATTCTTCTTCTTCTTTTCATTCTTCTTTTCATTCTTCTTCTTCTTCTTTTCATTCTTCTTCTTCTTCTGAGGATGAGGATGAAGAAGAAGAAGAAGAAGAAGAAGTAGGATGAAAATAAGAAGAATTCCAAGCCGGCAAAAAGTGTATCTGCAGAGCTCCTCTATTTCTGACAGTTCTCTGACATTCACATTTGCAGCGGTTGAAACATTGTATCTATTTGTTTCCATAAATGGAAACAAATAGATACAATGTTTCAACCGCTGTAAATGTGAATGTCAGAAAACTGTCAGAAATAGCGGAGCTCTGCAGATACACTTAGCAGAGCTCTGCAGATACACTTTTTGCCAGCTTGGAATTCTTCTTATTTTCATCCTACTTCTTCTTCTTCTTCTTCATCCTCATCCTCATCCTCAGAAGAAGAAGAGGATGAGGATGAAGAAGAAGAAGAAGAAGAAGTAGGATGAAAATAAGAAGAATTCCAAGCCGGCAAAAAGTGTATCTACAGAGCTCCGCTAAGTGTATCTGCAGAGCTCCGCTATTTCTGACAGTTCTCTGACATTCACTCCATACAGCGGTTGAAACATTGTATCTATTATGGAAACAAATAGATACAATGTTTCAACCGCTGTATGGAGTGAATGTCAGAGAACTGTCAGAAATAGCGGAGCTCTGCAGATACACTTAGCGGAGCTCTGCAGATACACTTTTTGCCGGCTTGGAATTCTTCTTATTTTCATCCTACTTCTTCTTCTTCTTCTTCATCCTCATCCTCAGAAGAAGAAGAAGAGGATGAGGATGAAGAAGAAGAAGAAGAAGTAGGATGAAAATAAGAAGAATTCCAAGCCGGCAAAAAGTGTATCTGCAGAGCTCCGCTAAGTGTATCTGCAGAGCTCCGCTAAGAAATAGCGGAGCTCTGCAGATACACTTTTTGCCGGCTTGGAATTCTCCTTCTTCTCATCCTTCTTCTTCTTCTCATCCTTCTTCTTCTTCTCATCCTTCTTCTTCTTCTTCTTCTCATCCTTCTTCTTCTTCTCATCCTTCTTCTCATCCTTCTTCTTCTTCTCATCCTTCTTCTTCTTCTCATCCTTCTTCTTCTTCTCATCCTTCTCCTTCTTCTCATCCTTCTTCTTCTTCTCATCCTTCTCCTTCTTCTCATCCTTCTTCTTCTTCTCATCCTTCTTCTTCTTCTCATCCTTCTTCTTCTTCTCATCCTTCTTCTTCTTCTCATCCTTCTTCTTCTCATCCTTCTCCTTCTTCTCATCCTTCTTCTCATCCTTCTCCTTCTTCTCATCCTTCTTCTCATCCTTCTCCTTCTTCTCATCCTTCTCCTTCTTCTCATCCTTCTCCTTCTCCTTCTTCTCATCCTTCTCCTTCTTCTCATCCTTCTCCTTCTTCTCATCCTTCTCCTTCTTCTCATCCTTCTCCTTCTTCTCATCCTTCTCCTTCTTCTCATCCTTCTCCTTCTCCTTCTTCTCATCCTTCTCCTTCTTCTCATCCTTCTCCTTCTTCTCATCCTTCTCCTTCTCCTTCTTCTCATCCTTCTCCTTCTCCTTCTCCTTCTTCTTCTTCTCATCCTTCTTCTTCTTCTCATCCTTCTCCTTCTTCTCATCCTTCTTCTTCTTCTCATCCTTCTTCTTCTCATCCTTCTCCTTCTTCTCATCCTTCTTCTCATCCTTCTCCTTCTTTTCATCCTTCTTCTCATCCTTCTCCTTCTTCTCATCCTTCTCCTTCTCCTTCTTCTCATCCTTCTCCTTCTTCTCATCCTTCTCCTTCTCCTTCTTCTCATCCTTCTCCTTCTCCTTCTTCTCATCCTTCTTCTTCTTCTCATCCTTCTCCTTCTTCTCATCCTTCTCCTTCTCCTTCTCCTTCTTCTCATCCTTCTCCTTCTTCTCATCCTTCTCCTTCTTCTCATCCTTCTCCTTCTTCTCATCCTTCTCCTTCTCCTTCCTCATCTCCAAGGGCATTTAAATTAAAGGTACAGTGTTCTGCACTAATATAAAGGCTCTCTGAAGCCTAGAAACCCTTTTTATAAGTTGAATTCGTAGCGAATAAATTCGCATCGAATCAAATTCCTTCCTCAAATTCGGCGAATCAGCCGAATCGAATTTTTGAATAATTCGCTCATCTCTAGTTGGTTCGTTCAATAGTACCCATCTATTGTTGGTTCGTTCACTAGTTCCCATCTATTGTTGGTTCGTTCACTAGTTCCCATCTATTGTTGGTTCGTTCACTAGTTCCCATCTATTGTTGGTTCGTTCACTAGTTCCCATCTATTGTTGATTCCTTCAATAGTTCCCATCTATTGTTGCTTCGTTCACTAGTTCCCATCTATTGTTGGTTCGTTCACTAGTTCCCATCTATTGTTGGTTCGTTCAATAGTTCCCATCTATTGTTGCTTCGTTCACTAGTTCCCATCTATTGTTGGTTCGTTCACTAGTTCCCATCTATTGTTGGTTCGTTCACTAGTTCCCATCTATTGTTGGTTCGTTTACTAGTTCCCATCTATTGTTGGTTCGTTCAATAGTTCCCATCTATTGTTGATTCGTTCAATAGTTCCCATCTATTTTTGGTTCGTTCAATAGTTCCCATCTATTGTCGATTCGTTCACTAGTTCCCATCTATTGTTGGTTCGTTCAATAGTTCCCATCTTTGTTGGTTCGTTCACTAGTTCCCATCTATTGTTGGTTCGTTCAATAGTTCCCATCTATTTTTGGTTCGTTCACTAGTTCCCATCTATTGTTGGTTCGTTCAATAGAC